>NW_004797635.1:236271-239093 GCF_000002075.1 Aplysia californica | reverse complement strand
CGATAGATAGATAGATAGATAGATAGATAGATAGATAGATAGATAGATAGATAGATAGATAGATAGATAGATAGATAGATAGATAGATAGAAAATTTTTGATAGTGAAAAATGGCTTAATCTTAGAATTGTTTTAATAGCACACATAATCTGAGAGATGGGGCCCGAATAATTCGTTGTATAACCATAAGGATATTCCCTGCTTTGTTTCCATTTTACCCTACCCCTTGCACACGAAAAGAAAGGGCACCATTATTTATTTTAACTTATGCGCGAGTATGTTAAAAAGATGGCTACTTGGTCCTGCTTGTTTCAGAGAAAAGATATTCTTTTCCCTTCAATATAGGATACAAATTCCAGACCACTATTTTTTAAAAAATTAAGATAAAGTTGAGATAAATGAAATAAAACGCTTCCTTTTCTTAATAAAATAAAATAACAAACAATACACTTATGGGCACAATGTAACTGATGTTGACCTTTGGAACCTTTATATTATTCTAGCCTCCTAAAGTGAAAAAAAGCACAAAAATGAAGTAAATCACAAATGCTATATACAGTTTATTATTTTTTTAAAGCACGCAAATTGACCGCCCAGGGCGGTGCTACAGACTGAAGTGTCTTCAGGCCATTCCTTAAGGGGGGACATTACCATGTTCTGTTGCACAGTAGAATTGTAATTGTAAATGGGCTGATTCATCAATGTCATGCTCACAACTGTGCCGGAATTGCAAAATGGAACTGCTGATTTTTCTTTTCTCATCCTTACTATCGTCATTTTTCCTCTACTTCTTTTGTATGTTTGTCACTCTCTTGTGACCCGCTATTTCCGGGGTGCCTTCCTAGTCGAAGCAGACTTTGTGCTGTTGAAGCTAGAGAGGTGAGCAGAGTAAGCCAGATTCCGTGAAAGGACTTCTGTGTTGACATCCACCCCTTGGCGCTCATATGACCTTATGCAGTTGCGAGCGCCGCAAAACCTCTACTTAAAAAATCTAGCACACAAATTGTCTTAAAAATAGAGCACGTTACTCTTATTCTAAGGAACATGAATTCCCCTATCGATCTATGTGTTACATTTTCATCACAATAGTAGGCGTATATTCGATTTATTGCCTATGAATGATTAGGTTTGGGTTAACGATTCAAATACTCACAGATCACATACAACACATAAGGAAGAGGTGAACCATATCAAGACATGACTGGTCTGAAATTTTGGTCCATAATATCATAATATCCAAAGTACTGCAATGAATATGTTTGAAGGGAAAGCCAGAACGAAAATGGGTCTTGGGTGAAAGCAATGAACAGTCAATTTAAGACATATGAGTCATTTATTTTAAGATTTGGCTTCTACCTACCGCACGCACACATGCATACACGCATACACGCACAGACGCTCGCGTGCACGCGCGCACACACACACACACACACACACACACACACACACACACACACACACACGACACACACGTACACACACATACACACACACACACACACACACACATACTCTCACACACAACACACACACACATGAGAGAGAGAAAGAAAGAAAGAAAGAAATGGAAAAAAGAGAGGGGGACAGGGAGCGGGAGACGGGGACGGGGAGCGGGGAGAGGGAAAGAAGAAAGAAAGAAAGTGAGTGAGAGAAAGACAGAAAGTGAGAGAGAGAGAGGTATAATACAATACAAGTATAATGCAATTTTATTACATGCAGTTATAATCCAAAGTATATCATTGCGAAAGGATAATTATATGAAGATGTATTTCTCTATCCTAGAATAACAAGGTTCTATCTGCTCAGTGCCTAATTTTGAGAAATTTGAGGCAAAAAAATTGAAAGTTTCACAGTGCAATTCTTTGAATAATATCTCGATAGCGTCATAGCGTCTCCGAATCATCTTACGACTTTGATAGATCAGACAGAACATTGATTGTTTTCTTACTTCATAATCTCGTTCACTCAAAACGGCCAAATTATCATATAGAACCTAGTAGTTTTAAGGTAGCGAATTTTTACCAACCTTCACAGACAAATTAACGTTGGTGAATACACGTACCAGCATAACAATATGAGTCGGAAAGTGTGTAAAGGGAAAATCATTTGTAAAAACAATTATCTCTAATTTCTTTTTAAATGTGTGTAAAATACATTCTTACAAAATCCATGGACACCAACTCCTCTTTCGTTTCCTTCCTTATTCTTTCCACTTTCTTGTCATCCATGAGCACACTCTTGCTTGAGTCTCACAGATCACAGGGTGAAAAAAAAGAAATGCCAGCACACCGACAGAGAAGCACCAGTAGACGGACGCGAACGCTCAAAATGTTAGCAGTGTCTCTATAACATATATATATATATATCTCCCCCTCTCTCTCTCTCTCTCTCTCTCTATCCCTCTCTCCGTCTCTGAACAAGGTCACCAGGCGCTGAATTCAAGCACAAAGACAAACATAGTACTTATAGTCCCGTAATTTCCCAATGGGGTCAGGCAGCGAGGACATAATGAAGTAGAGGTCGTGTCTGTAGTTAGTATAAGCGCTGCCAGGACAAGAGCGTGTCGCCGATTCCAAAGGGCGCACTAGTCTAAGGATTAATTATGTGCAACTACCAAGTTGATCGCGCTCTGTAAGATTTTCATAGTCTGCATTGTAGTTATAGAATGTGAGAGATTAGGACAGAGGGGATTATCTCAAAACTTGGCACTTATTCGCGTTGTAATACGATACAAGGTAAAGGGATGATAAGTGCAGTGTGCTGAGTGATCGATAATGTGTGGGTGGGTTTTTTGTTGGGGATTTTTTTTTTACTTTTTTAGG
>NW_004797635.1:234804-235979 GCF_000002075.1 Aplysia californica | reverse complement strand
GTGTGTGTGTGTGAGAGAGAGAGAGAGAGAGAGAGAGAGAGAGAGAGAGAGAGAAGGGGCGAAAAATTAGAGTAAAGAAGAAAGCAAACGGAGAAGAAGGGGATGGTGGGATGGAATATGGGGCAGGGGGTGGGGGTCAAAGAATACTTTGAACAATATCCAAATATAGAAACTGGGAGCTGGGCACTGGGGTAAAATACCGATGTTTTGATAATTTAAGGAAAATTAAGCCATTGTCATTTCTGTCGTTTGAGGTCTTTTCGGGATTTCCTTTGAGTTGAAAAGAATTGGGAAAAGCGAGAGGAGGGGGGTCGAAACAAGAGGACTCATGTTAGGAAAACAAGACCATTGAAAATAATAGTAAGAAAAGATAAAGAAGTAAAAAAAAAAGAAAAAAAAAGGCACAAACAAACTTCGATGCATCACCAAAACTCACCATGTCCTTGGAAAAAGTTACCAAGGGTTCACCATTAAGTCACCAACAACGACAAGGCTTGAAGCGCGCACTGTCCAAAAAGAAAAAAGAAAATCCCTTAGGAACAGCCCTAATGGTGTTCACAAATAAAGGAGTCCTGACGGTACTAATAGACGATCCTATAATGCAATCTTCACAACATAATAATATTCTGCACTGCGTGAAGTGTCCACAGAACGAATGTCCCTAAACGCCCCTCGTCGTGCGTCCAGCTCTGGGAGCCCAGAGGACTGAGACTTTCACAATGACTTACTCTAAGACTTGTCTCCGCGAGGAATGTAGGTATAAGACAATGTTGACCAATAACACTGCGGACGATCGGGGCCTTGGTCCACGTAATGGCTTCATGGCAGCACCCCAGGCCAGGGTTTTAGTGGTCATGTGTTTTCTCACTGTGCTTCCTTGGCCACCGCTGTTTAACTCTTTAAAGACGGAGTGAACATGTCGCTACTCTTGCATTACGAAGTTGTATCTGCCCACGTTTTTAACAGTTTTGAGTTACAGTACCAAGATCATGAGGTCAGAAACAAACTTTCTGCCTGCTCTATCAAAACCGTAAAATTATTCGGATTCGTTAAAAAAGATATTCAAAGAATTGCATTTCGAAAAACTTAAACACACTGTGAAACTATTTTTTTTTTTTAATAGCCTCTCTTGCTGGACAATACAAATATGCGAACTCCTGTGTTATATATATATA
>NW_004797635.1:232324-234704 GCF_000002075.1 Aplysia californica | reverse complement strand
ATATATATATATACATGTATATGCATACACACATTCTTCACCCCTAACCTTTCCCCATTCCCAACCACTCCCTCTTTCTCTTTCCCTAATCTTTCCCCTTTCCCCAATCTTTCCCCTTTCCCCAATCTTTCCCTACCCCAACCTTTTCTCCACTCCCTTGCATTACGAAGTTATATCTGACGACATTTTTTGGCCGTTTTGAATTACCAAGACCATGAAGTCAGTAACAAAACTTACTGTCTGCTCTATCAAAATCGTAAAATTATTCGGAATCGTTAACAAGATATTCAAAGAATTGCTTTTCGTTACTTAGAATTAATACAATATTAAAGATAAACTAATTTGTTCATTGTTATGGGTTTTGCTCATTCGCATACGCCATGCGTAATCACAGTAGGTTAATTCCAATTGATTACTTTTGGGTGACGTAACCCTAGCACACGTTAATAGAAGAAAATCTACGCAATAACATGTAAGTATCTGGTCTGCCTTTTAATGACTGGCCTTATTTTTGCACATTTAGATGTCTTTTTAAAAATCACTAAGGGTGGGTAATTGGGCTTTCTTGGTTTATCCGCGCAAGTTTGAGTGGCTGTGGGAAAAAAAACAAGTTTGAGAGTCTGCCGGGGAGGACAAAGTTTTGTAAACGAAGAGGTTGTCTCTGCAAGATCAGCTCACTGTTCCTTCCGTTGTGGGGTTGAGAGTGTTGACGGTTATTGGGCCGTCCGTGGAGAGGGGACAACAACCCTACCAAACTCCCAAAAAAAAAAATCAAACAAAAAAGTAGCCCACAATAAGTTTCATCTTCATAAATTAAGATTTATGAAATGCAGAAAAGAGTTTTTACTTGAGAACTTACATCATCCCTAGGGCCTGGCAGTGAAGTGATTAAGAATGTATACACCAAAGGTTCATATCGAAGAACAAGCGCTTAGGGTGCGTGTCCACTGGAACAGACACCAACCGATCCGATTCCGTCTCTCGGAAAGCCGGTAGTTGAAATGGAGCACCGCTTTATTTCCCAAAGAAATCAGTGAAAATTCAGTTTGGCTGTATCAACAGACATGACACGACACGCCCCGACAAAAGAAGTGTCGGTTGGAAAGACACTTGCTTATTTTTTAAAGCCGGGCCGTGTGGTGGTGACTCATCAGCCATAAACCTCACGGAGCTAAAAAAAAAATTCCAATTTTGAGTTCGGATTAGAAATCTAATGTCTTATTCGTAATCATCGCCTCAAAATTAGCAAAGTCAAAGCGCAAACCACGTGGTTTGAATGCATATTAACAATTTTATCAGTTTTCTTTAAATAGGCCCCGCGGAGCTAAAAAAAAATTCCAATTTTTAGTTCGGATTAGAATTCTAATGTCTTATTCGTAATCATCGCCTAAAAAATTAGCAAAGTCTAAGCGCAAACCACGTGGTTTAAATGCATATTAACAATTTTTCAATTTTCTTTTTTAAAAAACATTCAATTCTTTTTCCCGCCTTGGGTTCATGTGACCTCTTGGCTGTTTATAGCCCCGTACCGAGAATACAGCCCGCTACGACAGCGGTCTTTACTTTCGTACACATCCGAGGAATAAGTACAGGCCAACAGACAAGACGGAAACGACTCGACCTATTTTCCTCCTCCCGACAAAAAAATCGGGTCGTGTCTGTCCCAATGGACACAAGCCCTTAGTAGTCTTAGCGTAATTTAACAGTTAGATGATTCACCGTCGCACGCAAAAGACGTGAGTTTGATTCCCATACGATGAAACTCTTTATTGAGTATCTCCGTCCTTCTGCTGGAACATTGTATCCCTCTCAGACCATGGTTGGCCATGACAGCAGCCCGCCTCCTAAACGATCTAACGTGCGACAACAGGGACGTAAAACACGAACTGCTTGGGGGTTTTTTGTTAGTTTGAGGAGGGGGGTTTTTGGTTGGGGGGTTTTGTTTGTTTGTTTGTTTGTTTGTTTGTTTGTTTGTTTGTTCTGTTTTGTATCGGTTTTATCTCTCAACAAGTTTCTATTTCGAAAAAAAGAATGCGAATGCGTGCCTAAAATACAGAGGTACAGCGTCAGATTGCTTAATCCTTTTCTGTTTTAAAACAGGACAAAAACCTCTTTACTGAAACAGACTAGTATCTGCTCAAGAATCCATCAACATTGCCTCCTCTTTTCCTAGACTGACCATGTGTGACCACTTCAGGCCGCACAAGCAAGTCGTCATATTGGTCAAGTGTAACCCGGAGTACATGTACATAATGCTGTGCTCTCCGACAAGCACTCTTTACCTTATTTGGAGTGGCACTGTAAAAGCTCGTTTTGGGGTATGAAATGGGGGAGGGAGGGGGGTTAGTACATTATACCAATATAGTGTATAAGTAATATA
>NW_004797635.1:229724-231140 GCF_000002075.1 Aplysia californica | reverse complement strand
TGTGTGTGTGTGTGTGATGTGAAGGTGGCGGGGATAGATAAAAGGAAACATCATCATCATCCAGTGCCAGATCAGCGACAGACATCGGCAATCATGGTTCTCCATTCATTCCTTTGCTCGAATGCTCTAAAAAAAAAGCTACGTTTCCCTGATCTTTCCCCGTTACGCACCCCCGCAGGCTCCTCAAGTGGGTCGCCCTGGGCATAACCCTGCCTCGCTTCCCTTCAATTTTGCCAGTGGGAGCTAGATGTTCAAGATCCTTATGTCTATTCAGGTGTCCCAAAAACTGCATTTGTCGTTTCCTGATTGTTTTAAACAGTGCTAGCGTCCCACGCCAAGCTCTACCTCATTTGATTGCTTTTCCTTCCACGATATGGTTAGGCTATCGGACTCGTAATCGTGAGATTGCGGGTTCGGGGGTTCGAGCCTCAGCTCGGTCCGACGTTGTGTCCTTGGGAAAGACACTTTATACGAACTTTCCACTTGGCTCGGTCATATCGGAGACGGACATTAAACGAGGAGGTCCCGCCCCTTAAATAACATAATAGTGTTGATAGGGGTGTTAAAGTCATACCATTTTACCATTTACCATTTCACCTTCCACGATAGTCTTAGCAGTCTCCTAAGAAACCACATTTCTGTTGCTTCTATTTTATTTTCATTGTCTTTAGTGATTGTCCAGACAAGGAATACAGCTTTGTATTTTTTAAGAGCATCCGAGCAACGACATGAATGGCGAGCCATGATCGACGATGTGTGACGTAAACAGAAAAACCAATTACATCTTTTGGAATAACCAACATCTACTGTTCCCTCAAATAAAAATTTAATATCTTAAGTCAGAAGTAAAAGGCCTAGGTTTCTGGTTTTTAACAAGGATAAATACAGGCCATTTTTACCATAATCCATTATACTCCTACCATGGCATTCATACATTATGCAGTTGCGAGCGCCGTAAAACCTCTACTAAAACAAACAAAAAAAAGCTCCTACCATCTTTTCCATCTTGTAATATGAGTAGTCTTATGACCTTTAAAACAAGCAATATCAAAACATCATTGGGTTGCAGCCAGAATGCTGGTTGCGTATTCATTTAGCTTAAAAATTGTTCATTTAAATTATGCATGTGACTATAAGCCTGTTTGTGAGTGCAACCATGATGCTGTATTAATATTACTATGGTTATGCGCCCAGATGTGTGTGGAGGAGAGGATGTATTATGAGAAAGAGTATGTGTGTCTATGAGTGCGCTCGAGCGTGCGTATGCGTGCGAATGGGTGTGTGTACGAATACGTGTGAGTGTGTGTGCATATGGTGTGTGTGTTTTTTATGTGTGTGTGTGTGTGTGTGTGTGTGTGTGTGTGTGTGTTTGTGTGCGTGTGTGTATGTGCATGGCGTGTGTGTGCGTGTGTGTGT
>NW_004797635.1:227530-228571 GCF_000002075.1 Aplysia californica | reverse complement strand
GGGGGGTCGTTGATGCCGACGGTAGTTGTCTTGGCCAGGTAGTCGTTAGAACAGGTTCGACTGCAATAGTTTGTGAGTTGCTGTGTCACTGAAGGTAGTACAAGGAGGAGGGACAGAAAAACATACATGGGGTGTTTTGTGAATGGTGAGTAGATTTGAACTGTTGGAAAGACAAATATACGTTTTGGGGGTGTTTTGGGAAAGGAGCATATATTTGAGCTGCTGGGAGGAGAAACATACATTTTTTGGGACGTTTTCTAAATGGTGAATAGACTTGAACTGCTGGATAGAGAAATTTACTTTTTTTTTGGCGTTTTGTGAATGGTGAATAGACTTATACTATAATATCATAGACCATACACTAATATGGCCGCCGCGATTTCCTTTCCATTTAAAGATAGAAACAAAAACAGAAGAAAAAAAATATCTTAAGTGATCAAAATTATATCAATGGTGTGATAAAAATAACACATACACCTAAAGCAAACTTTTGTGCTGTTGAAGCTAGAGAGGTGAGCAGAGTAAGTCTGATTCCCCGTCAGGATTTCTCTGATGACAACCACCCCTTCGCGCTCATATGACCTTATGCAGTTGCGAGCGCCGTAAAACCTCTACTAGAACTAAACAGACATCTAAAACAAAACAAAAAAGGACGTCAGTAGCAAATTATGTTTAATTAAAATAAATTAGTTGTGTGTAACCATAAGAAAGAAACTGCTCGGGTGAGAGCGTCTGGCCGTGGTCAGTGAAGCATGGCTGTCGCCTTTGTGTGGCACATGATTAGTGGAGGGTCAAACACGCGCAAAATCTCTTATTACAATTTGACAGTCTTGATGAACAGACGGACGACTTACCTACGACCTGAGCAAATCCCTCCACACCTCCTTCTCTCTGTCTGTCTCTGTCTCTGTCTCTCTTTCTCTGTCTCTCTGTCTCTCTCTCTCTCTCTCTTTCTCTCTCTCTATCTCTCTCTTACTCTCTCTCTCTTTCTCTGTGTCTCTCTCTCTTTCTCTGTCTCTGTCTTTCTCTCTCTCTCTCTCT
>NW_004797635.1:218149-225493 GCF_000002075.1 Aplysia californica | reverse complement strand
TTCTCTCTCTCTCTCTCTCTCTCTCTCTCTCTCTCTCTCTCTCTTTACGCGTAGGATATACGCACTCGCGCGCCCACACATGTGCGCGCGCGCGCACACACACACACACACACTCGCTTGATCGACACTTAAGAGTGAATGTAAAACCCAAAATTAAATTAACTGCAATTTATAAATATGAAATTATTCAAATGATTAACATTGATACCGAGTTTATCTTTATTCAAAACGGTTTGGGGGAGGGAAACCTCTTATTATCTTTTCAATTAACTTCATCTACATGCTGGTCCAAAAACTCTGTCCACAAACTGATTAATTTCTTTGTCTTGGTAAGTGCTTTACCGCGTGCACTCGCTACTGCATAAGATCACATGAGCGCGCTAGACACATTAAACATTTTTAGTTTTGGTATACATTGTTTGAATATTGCCCAGGTGGCGGCCGAAGCCTACTCTTATTGATTTTGACCAACAATTGATCTTTAATTACGTGCGCAACTTGCACTCGGCACCCCCGAAAGTCGTTTTTTGAGAGGAAGGGGGGAGGGGGGGGGGGAGAAAATGGAAACGAAAGCAGACGACAGAATTTGGTTAGAGAGGAGGAAAGGAGGTAAAAGGAGAAAATCATATAGAAAAAAAAATTCCGTCGATGTCAGGTTTCGAACCCGGGACCTATTAGATGAGAGGCATACACCGTGATTTCTCTTTGCACTGCCAATTGACAGGATCATGAATGAAGCCACCAGAGACAAGCGCAGTGGAATAGAGTGGATCCCTTGGCAGCAGCTGGACGGCTTGGACTTCGCCGATGACCTTGCAATGCTCTCTCACACACGACATGCTCAGATGCAGGTAAAGACCAAAGAACTCAACAGCCTATCAAGGAGTGTTGGCCTACGTGTATACACCCTGGCAAGTCGAAAGTAGTGAAGCTAGGGAAAGTATTAAGCCCTGCTGTGACAGTGGAAGATACTCCCGTAGAAGAAGTGGACTCCTTTACCTACCTTGGAAGTGTCATCAATGGTAAAGGTGGAACCGAGGCAGATGTAAAAGCAAGAACCGCAAAGGCAAGGTCAGCATTCAAGTAATTATCATGTCTGGAAAGCAAGCAACTTCTCAATGTACACCAAGATTCGACTCTTTAATTCCAATGTCAAGTCTGTGCTCCTCTACGGCTGCAAAACTTGGAAGACAACAAAGACAGTACTGAATAAAGTCCAGACTTTCATTAACCGATCTATGAGGAGTATCCTAAAAATTAAACACAGTCACTGCAATGGAACCCACAGGGAGCACGAGGCAGGGGTAGGCCACGGGAAACATTGAGGAGATGTGTGAAAAGGAACACAAGAGAGATGAAGCTCACTTGGAACGAGCTTGGAAGGATGGCTCGGGACAGAGATGTTGTTGTTTGTTGTTTTCAAATCCCTTTAGCTGCGAGCATTTCGCTCTTGGCAGCGCAATGCCTCCCTCAAGTAACCACATGTCCTTGTCATCTGGTCAACGCCAGAGTAGAGCAGGCTTTGTAAGTTTGTGGGTGTGTGTAGGAGCTTGCGTCGAAGAACTGCCAGGTTTGGGCAGTGAAGGAGAAGATGTTCAACCGTCTCCTCGTAGTAGTCACAGTGTCTGCAATGGGGTTCCCACATGGGGTTGATTCTGTTTATGTGCTTGTTAGTGTGTAAGTGTCCTGTGCGGGCTCTGAAGATCAATGTCTGATCGGCTCTACATAAAAGATTCTAAGGGTCTTTGGGGTTGGGTTTGTCCATGTTCCCGAAGAGAGATCTTCCTGTTTCTGCGTTGGCCCATCTGTTTAGCCACTCGTCTCTGCTTTTGACTTGGATGATCCCTCTGCAGGTCTGTGAAGAGGCGGTTGTGTCTGTCTGGGGCAGGCTCGCTCCAGTCTTCGATAGATGATCTGCAGTCTCATTCCCCGGTACTCCAGAATGGCCAGGCACCCACTGCAGGGTGACCCGGACGCCATAGGAAGTGCCCATCTGTTTTACAAGGCTGAGGATGTTCCCGTCACCTCTGTAGTCTCCTCCTCCTTCGACGGCTTGGAGTACTGACATTGAGTCAGAGAAGACAACAACATCCTTTGGTGTTACTGCGCCTTCAAAAAAGTCTTGAGCGATCTGTTCCAAGGTCGTTACTATGGCGATTCTCTCTGCGTCATAGTTATAGCTGTATGTTCCACATGGGCCAAATAGTTGGGTCTGCTTCTTCTCTCCAAGGTTGTTTCGATATTTGATGGTAGATCCGCATCCAGCATTTCGTGTAGCGTTTGTTGCTGACCCATCTGTGTATGCATGGATTGGAGTTTCAGCATTCGAGTCCACTGTCTCCAGGGCGCTAGTTCTAAGGATTTCTTCTGGTGTGGTCTTGTCACAAGAAGGGTCTAAAAGTCTCGTCCTTATTATTGTGATTTCTGGTGTCTGCCAATATGGAGGTTCGCTGCTGATGTTGGTGATTGGTTCTCTGTTCTTGGGTGGGTCAAACTCCTCAAGTAGTTTTGTTGCTTCTCGCATAAAGGAGGTTTTCTGGATACGTGTTCTTGGTTCCCACTCATCTGCCATTTTTCTGTTTTCGTTCGTGTCTTCTAGCCGCACAAATCTTTCATAGGTTTCGAGTGTAGCACTCTTTCATCTGAGGTCCAGTGGTTCTATGTTGGTGTGGATTTCGCAGGCGCTTGTAGGCGTGGTCTTCATCGCGCCAGAAACAAATCTGAGTGCTTGGTTCTGTGCTCTGTCAAGTTGTGCCAGGGAGCTTTGGCTGGCTATGGATTGTAGTGGTAGGGAGTAGTCAATTACAGATCTGACATACCCTATATAAAGTTTTCGGAGGGTTGCTTTGTCAGCTCCCCAGTTGAATGATGAAAGGTGTTTCAGGAGGTTTAGTCTGGAGGTGGCTTTCTTGGTCAGCTCCCCTAAGTGCTCTTTGAGAGACAGCTTTCGGTCCAGTTGTACACCAAGGTACTTGGGATAGTCCTCATGTCTGATGGTGGTTCCATTGATCTTAAGGTTTACCTGACATGCTGTAACTTTGTTTTTGAGGCTGAAGAGTCCTAAAACAATCTTGTCTGTGTTGATCTCCATCTTCCATAGCTGGCAGTAGGATGAGATAGTAGTCAGGTCTGCGTTGATGGCTTGGTTCAGTGCTCTCATGTCACTTCCTTTGCTCCATATGAATAAGTCGTCAGCGTAGAGTGCTTTCTGGCAGGAGATGACATCTGGCAAGTCGTTCATGAACAACAGGAAGAGGGTACAGCTGAGTGCTGACCCCTGTTGGACGCCTTCCTCAAGTGTCCTCTGTAAAGAAATCTTGCTGTCACATGACGTCTGGATAGTTACGGGACAGAGATAAATGGAAGAAGTTTGTATGTGGCCTATACCCTGCCAGGAGTGAAAGGCACTGATGACGATGATACACTGTGACCTCTTGACCACGAGAATTCCTTATTGTGTCAAATGTCAGAAAACTTGAAGTAGAAAAGGCATACAGGCCTACATATGTACAAACACACAAGTCACACACACACACACACACACACACACACACACACACACACACACACACACACACACACACACACACACACACACACACACACACCATTTCGCTTGATCGACACTTGTGGGAATGTCAGACCCAAAAATGAACTTCAATAAATGAAATGATTCAAATGAATAGCATTATACAGAGTATATTATCTTGATTCAAAACGATATAGGGGAGAGAAACCTCTGCGGTCTTTTTGATTAATTTAATCTATAATACGTGCTCCAAAACCTGGGTCCTGATAATTTCTTATTGTGACAAATGTTGCAAAACTTGAACAGATACGCGCTTACGTACACAAACACACAAACACACACACACACACACACACACACACACACACACACACACACACACACACACACACACACACACACACACACACAAACACACTCAAAACAAAAAAAACAAAAAAACAACAACAAAAAAACACACACGCATAGAAAGAAGGCAGAGGAGGCTGAGGAGAGAGAGAGAGAGAGAGAGAGAGAGAGAGAGAGAGAGAGAGAGAGAGAGAGAGAGAGAGAGAGAGAGAGAGAGAGAGAGAGATACCCCCTGCCCCCCATTTTAGTTATTCACAACAAGCCAAACAGGCAATGATCACTCCTTATTTTTAGTATTTTGGTCTGCCACAAAACAAGTCGTTTTGCTATTATAAAAAAGTTTTTAATGAAGATATTCTCAGTGAATGTCGAGCAGTTTTAGACCTGCAATATAATGTTCGTATAAATTTTTAAACATATAGAACCAATTTAGTCATTTTTATAACAAAATTAATTAATTTTGAAGAATAATATGTTTAGTTTCATTTGCTTGCAAATTTATAAGCAGGTTGGCTTGGAACGTTGGATCTGGCAACCACAGTTGCACATTTCACTTCTGTATTTCCGGTTCCTTTTCTAACCCTTTCCTAACAAGAAGCCATTATGGGTGAGAGTGCTATGAATATGTCTTATTTGTTATCCTTTTGAATCGACTTTAATTTTCAATGGTGACTGTTACTATGTGGTTTAATATTGTAGCAACATTTCATAGTTACATTGGAAACATTTCAGCTTTGTAGAATTGTCAGATGCATATAAAATGTTGAGCAGAACATCGCTACCCATGTAGGAAAACAGAACACCGGGATATTAGGTGTATCTCCACGAATTTTTGTCTGTAAATTTAGTCGTAGTACTTTATTTACAAAGATAATCATGCCCATTTTATGAAACTACTAATGAGTTTGGTATTTTTTAGCCGTAATGTTCTTCTGTCGGCTTAAAAGTTCCTGCAGGAATTGTTTGAGCTGATCATGGAGGTTAGCTATAATGTTTGTTTGGTAACTTAACTGACCATGCCTTCCATAACATCATGTAATGTGTAAAATTTTCAACCACACTCAGGAGTTTTAATGTTGATGCTTGGATAAAGAACTATATTCCTTGCAGATTGGGAGCTTATAGTTATCTAGATCTAGATTCTAGATCTCTAGATCCAGGGCCTGTCAACGTTGGAACTTACTTGTTTGAGCATCTAGGGCAGGGGCCCTAGATTAATTATAGATCTAGAGTAGGCCCGCATCACCGCGCTACTGTTTTGGTGCGCAACCCCCGGTCTCCTGCTTTGTTTTGGATAAGAACAGCGAAAACGAGGTCATTTTCTGTGAGCATGCGCAGAATGCAGCTTATTTCACTTTCGTTTTGGAGGTTCCTGTCAACACACGTGATTCTACGGTGTCGGAAAGTTTTGCCCCTTCATATTAATGGTTTTCGTAACCGGTATCGATCAATTTACTAAGCGCTTGAGTAGTCGATTATTTAGCACATCTAGCTAATCTAGCTCTAATGTATCGTAGAATGTATACTAGAATCGATAAATACTATCGCAGGCTGCTTCTTAATGCCCAGGAACGTGTTAGATAGGGTTGCGCACTGAAGAGGACCAAATTTGGGCAGTCCGTTTCGTGTGCAATATCGGCTTTTTTGCTATTTGGCATTGATAGTGTGGCTTCTAGGCCCTTTGTTTGTTTTACTTATTAAGTTATTTCTCTATGACCTGCATTGTGCACTGAAACAGACTGTTTTCCTTCCATTTGGATGCATTATATTGCCATTGGAAGATGATAAGTTAATGTATTCATGTCAAAATTAATTAATATGGAAATATAATCTCCAAAATGTTCAATTTCTTCTTTTCATGTCTTTTTCTTCTTCTTTTTTGCCCTTTTCCTTAAAGAATACTAGTCTAGGTATAGTCTAATTCTTGTTTTCTTCTTTCACTTCCTTGTGTCCACAGCACCTTTCTTTTTCAATTTCTTCTTTTCACGTCTTTTTCTTCTTCTTTTTTGTCCTTTTCCTTCTAAAATACTAGTCTAGGTATAGTCTTATTCTTGTTTTCTTCTTTCCCCTTCTTGTGTCCACAGCACCTTTCTTTTTATCCATTATCAAAACACATACACAAGGTGTAAGGAAATCTCCTGTCAGGGGGCGCACAGCTCCCAAAAAGAACACGCCTAATTGACCTTGGCCTTCCATTATGGTCAGTACAGGAACTTCTTGCAAGGAAAAGAAGACAAAGCAAGGATAGAGAAAGATGAAAAGTGTCAGAAAAGAGCTAGATCTAGATCTAGAGCTGTAAACATGGTACTATTGCGCACCAAACAAGACGATATGTTGCACCAAACCAGAAACCTTGCGCACCAAACCAGACACACGTTACCAAACAAACACCACCACAACATATAGAAATTTTAAACTGCTGTTACAGTAATGCGCTACACCGTATAGAGAGGAAGTTTTTCTAACTTCTGGTGAAAAAATCATGAAGATCGACCTGTAACTTCCAGAGATATCCACAAAAGATCGCTTACTGTATATCGCACCACAGGATGTACTCTAGATCTAGATTTAGATCTAGTGTTTGATTTGAACTCACCTCATTTCTTACTGACTGGGACTGGAGGCTACCCTTTTCTGGATGGCAAGTTAAATGTACTGCTTAGGTTGAAAGCTAATATTGCTATTTATTCCTTGACAGGTATCTCAAGAGATAAATGGCACAAGCGCAGGGCCACTGGTGGCCGTATGGCCCAGCTCAGAAAGAAGAGAAAGTTCGAGCTTGGAAGACCCCCTGCACACACCAAAGTGAGTATTGGGTCTAGATCTTTGGTAGGGTCGCGTACCATTCCCGAACACTGCAGTTAGGGACATGTATGCTTCCTCAGCACTGGACCGTGGGACACGCATGATAGATCTCTAGATTCTACGCTTCAACAACACTGGACTGATGGGCTAGTTTTGGAAGTTGCTGATAGTTGTAGGGCTGCATGCACACGCTGCCACAGCTCTACGGAATTATTGACCCTCATTTGTGACATCGGCGTCACAGTAGTAGGCTACCAAAGATTCTGTACTACCAAGCGGTGTTTATTTATCTTGAAAACACTAGAAATCACTCGAAATCCCTTTGATTCCTTACCCCCAGACGCTTACCAAAGCCTTGATTTTTCGTCTCATCTCATGGCCGTGACGAAATTGACATGTGGAAATGCTATCCTCGACCGGTCCAGAAATACTGAGATTCTAGCATCGAAGTGTATACAGACCCAGTAACCGAGAACAAACTCTTTTGTGATTTCAGAAAGTTTCAACGTCCAGAGCCGGTAGTGTGTATGTGTGTGAGAGAAAGGGGGGGGGTAGCAAAATGTATAATATGACATGCCAAGTTGGCAGATGGGAACGAGAGAAAGATAGGGTGGGAAATAGGCGTTGAGAAAGAAAGACGGAGACAAAGAATTTTGGCGAGC
>NW_004797635.1:212412-215691 GCF_000002075.1 Aplysia californica | reverse complement strand
TCGATTCCTCGACTCTTTTTCAGTTTTGGAATCGAGGCCTCGAGTCTTTTTGCCGTCGATCTTGCCCTGGCCTAGTCTGTATACACTATAGTGACAGTATAGACTATACATCCCCTTCTAGCATAGCCTAATCTTTTCTTCTAGGCTGCCATCTGATACTAAAATGATGATTTCATCCAAAGGCACAAAAGTGATTCCTAGTGTTTTCGAGTGTTTCCTAGCGTTTTCGAGAAAAATAAACACCCCGACCAAGATGTTTCAATTGCCCTGGATCTATCTCGCGTCCGGGCGTGGCCTTGTCTAATGTCTTAGTGTGTGGCAGCCTGTGTACACAAAGGTTCCAGCGCTCTTCAGTTGAAGTTGAAAGTGCAATTTTATCTAGACTACAGGCAGAGAGCGAGAGAGAGGAGGGTAGAAAGAGGGGGCAAAAGAAAGAAAGGTGGAAGGGTGGGGAGAGACAGGGGAGGGCGATAAATACACTGAGAGAGGGGGGGGAGAACGGAGAGAGAAAAAGGGGTGTTTGTTTTTGTAATAGGCCGTCATTATTCGGACTCGAGTCTGAATAAGAAAAAGTGTTATTCGGACACGGGTCCGGAAAAAAGGAAGTGTCTTCGTTCTATAGATCTAACGTTCAGGGCTTCCAATTTTCCACCATTTTTTAGTTTCCCCCACACCTTGTCTGCCAATCCGATGCCTGCCGCCTCATTGATACGCGCCCCCACCCCCCATGTTTCCCACTTTCTTTGTTGTAGAAAAAGGTAAAATTGAAGATTAGCAGATCTCCTGGCACCTGCATTTTATGAGCTGTGTAATAAAAAAAAAAGACGGATTCATTCAAGTACACAAGCCTGTGTCATCTCGATTACCAAGAAAAAGTTGTGTTGCTGTGTAGAGCCGAGCATACGGCAACTTTTGATTCCATAGACCCGCGCACAATTCATTACATAGATCTACGTCAAGACTAGCTTATTATTGTAATGAAAGTGGCTATTCTCACCCGCCCGGAAGTTCTCGCAAGATCAACTCGTCCCCTCTTCTCTCTCTCTCTGTCTCTTTCTGAATACTGTCTATCGGTGTGGACGATCAAATTGACCAAAACAAAGTTTAAAAATGATGTTAAAACACAAAAGTAAATTAATTTGGTTGTGTACAAAGATGCTACGGCTATTTAACTTTTCGAATCGAGCCGAACTACGCGGGTCGCCATTTTGTTTTGCCTGGAAATTCTCGCGCTACTCCCCTCTCTTTCTCTCTCTCTCTCTCCACTGCCCACAGACAAAATTGTACGCTTTTAGTAGGCTACAGTTGTAATGGAACGTTTGTTCACGGCACAGAATTCTACAATTTTTCTGTTATCACAGTGTAGAATTCTGTGGTTTAGGGTGAACGCGCACCGGGTGAGAATAGCCACAAGACTCGCCTGCACTATTCTCACTCCGGGTGAGAATAGAGGTGGCCTATTGTAATAATGATCCGGGGGGGGGGGGACTGACGCATATGCGGCGTTGAACGCCCGGACCGATAACGCCCGCCTTCCCTGACACGCACACACAGCCACACACGTGTGCAGGCCGCCCATCCGACCCCGACACACGCTAACGAGCCATCTTTAATTGCTTCTGATGACCTCTTGACAAATAAACATTTATTAGAAGCGCTCTAACTTATTGTCAACAAATCTCGAGAACGGAAACCGTTTGTAGAAACAGAGCCGGCCTTCTTTTTATTCCTGATTTTGTGCAAGGGTAAAATATTTTGTAACACAGTGAAGACCGAGTGCCATGGTAAAATAAACACACGGGTCGTCACCACTCTTGAGGAGGGACGCTTCTGTCTTATGTGACTTGTGTCATATCATTTTTCTGGTGTTGCTGAAAACTATTAAGTGACCAATTTAGTGATATTATTGTCGTTCTTAGATTTTGTAGTAATAAAATACGACAATTTGTGTTGCCATTGTCATTAAACTTACTAAATCTTTAAAAAAAAATAATTTCATGTTTTTCAGCTTGGTGCGAAGAGAATTCACACCATCCGTACCATGGGAGGCAACAAGAAGTACAGAGCTTTGAGACAAGATCATGGAAACTTCTCATGGGGCAGTGAAGGTATGCATTGGTAGATATACATATGTGATGATTTTATCCTCCTATTGTGCAATTGTCATACGGAAGTATAGCTTTTCAGTGGCCTTGGAAATGTGGAGTTTTTCCCTTAACCGTCGGTCTCCTAATTGTTCAAATACCGGCTATTTTCTTGGCATTCAGCCTTGATAGATTCAATAAATAAATGCTCTTCAGATGCGATGTGGTCTTTAGGCAGAGTGCTTGAAGCTACGTCCATGTTTCAACTTGCTGCAGAGTGGTATTAGTTTGGTTTTCTTTTCTTTTTTTCACCCTGTACTGGATTGCAGAGTAAAAGGTGCCTCCAAGTTTAGGCTGGTGTCCTTTGATAATTACAACTGTTGGTCATTTCTTTCCTACTGTTGTTGCATATAAGTTGACCCTGGTCAGTCCCAGGCCAGACGGGTGAAAGTGCAGGTCACCTGTCACTGTTTTTGGTCTTGACACAGACTAAAAGATTGCTGAGACAGAATATTAGTCGTCGTTTGTTGTGTACTAATTTTTTCTTTAGAAATTTATGAAAGATGTGTGCATTGTTCTCTTTTAGAAACAGAAAGCAATCAAGGGAAGTTCTGCTTTATTACACGGTGGTCAGTTAATGGGCTTAATATACATTTCTGTCCAACCTCATTATACATGTACCACCAACCTTGAGGGGGAAAACCCACCATGAACAGAACTCTTCTGCAGTACTACTGTGTGTGAGCGTAGTATGGGTGTAGTAGATTCATAGCTGCCACTTTCCCGCTAAATAGCGGAAACTCCGCTACATCTAGCTTTCCCCGCAACTTTCCTCCTTCCTCCGCTGGACCGCTCTTGGTTGCAAATTTCATACTTTTTTTTCCACGCGGAAAACACCGAACCGGGAGAGAGACGAAAACGCGGTCTGCGCATGTCCGCTCGTAGCTTTCTACTTCCGTTCTTCTAGGCCCAGCGCTAGTTTTACATTGTTTATTGTTGTGGAGCAACACAGTGTTGATCGGGCATCGGGACGTTAGCTAGCAATGCCAATCGGGCTTTCCCGCGAGGCGAAAATTTGGTCCCCGTTTACGGGCGATTTTGCGGACCCGGCCGAAGCGTAGGTGACTAACTTTGTCAACCTCGGTCTGCTCTATTTCCGAACCAATCCGAATGAAACTCGGCTACCAATCAGAAA
>NW_004797635.1:203191-210842 GCF_000002075.1 Aplysia californica | reverse complement strand
TTTTTTTCAAATACATTTTAATTCAGTTGCCTATGGTTAACAATATGACAGTTTTCCCTTCCAAAACCGTAGGCTAGATTTTCCAGTATATATTGCCTCTGGATCTCACTGGTTTCGGAGAGCGCGCGTACACTTTCGCGTGAATTTCCTCCTTTTTAAAAATTTCTGAGTGGCAGCTATGTAGATTACATGCGTAAACGTGATCTCTATACAACTTACAAGACACATTTACTGTTGTATATGACGGGTAGTGGTATGCAATGCTGGGAATCTCTCCGTCCACCCATTCGCTTCATAAATGAATGGCTGTCTCTGCTAACACGAGGTGCAGCGGGCTGACAATTTGTTACCCATCCGTTCTTTTGCGAGTATTACCAGTGAACTGTTCGTTACTCACGGACGCTGCAGTAGCAATCCTGACCCACTGCTAGTGGTGGTCAATTTGCTGGCGGTAAAGTGGGAAAATTTAACGTGAATTTAACAAGGGCTGCACAACCCAGGTAGATGACGGTGTAAAGATGCAAATACTGTGTGTATTTTAGGCGTTCCTTTTCGTACACTGACAAAACTTAAAATGGTTGGCGGGTCTTGTTGTTTGAGGTTTGACAGAATGGATTGCATGGGGATTTGTCGGGGTATTGCAATGTCTTGTTTGTGCTGAATTACACAGCTGCCTATAGGTTTTTAGTTTCATCTTGTGAACTTCATTTTTCCATTTCTGTTTCTCTCCAGCTATCACACGCAGGACCCGTGTCATTGATGTGGTGTATAATGCCTCTAACAATGAGGCTGTGCGTACCAAGACCTTGGTGAAGAGCTGTGTTGTGCAGGTTGACTCTACACCATTCCGTCAGTGGTACGAAGCCCACTATGCTACTCCCCTGGGTCGCAAGAAGGGTGTAAAACTGGTAAGTTTTTGTTTTGTTGGGGGTTTTTTGGAGTAGTGTGTTGTCTGCTATACATTTTTCCCTTTTTGTTGACCACGAACTGGAGAGTACAGAAAAAGGACTACTAGATGTAGAATGCAGCGCTTACTTTCTTCCAATCTGAAAAGAAAATTTTATATGTTTGAATTAACATCATCATTAAGGGATGAGAGTTAGTTTCTTCCCCTCCCATTAAATGAAGCTGGTCTGGTGTTTATTAGCAGATCAATATTTGAAAAGAAAGAAAGAAGGTGGGCTTTACAATTTTTTTCGTCAGTTGCGGTAGGGACTTATGTTCTAAATATGTTGCTCTGCTAGTATACGGGTAAAGAACCAATGCTGTTCTAAACTTTCCTGTTTTTGAGCAGATGCTTCCTTTGGCATAACCCCTTGTACACTAGGATAGGTTTGAGCAAGACTTTAAAGCAAAGTTACAAAAGTATTCTTCGTCTTTCGAGTTGACAGTGTGGTACGTTGTAGTGTTCACCACATAAACAGGACACACACCTACACGGTGGGTGCTCTGATGTGGTTTGCTTCTTCTCCTACCTATCAAACATCTATCGTCCTCATCTCCCCTTCTTCTTTTTTGTTTGTTACTCTCTTGTAACACCTCTAATCTTCTGGCCCTCATATGACCTTATGCAGTTGCGAGCGCCATAGTGCCACTGGCTGTAGTGTCTTTAGACCATTCCCCAAAGGGGGGACATTTTTAGACCATGTGCTGTTGAAGCTAGAGAGGTTAGCAGAATAAGTCTGATTTCCTGTAAAGACTTCTCTGTTGACACCCACCCCTTGACGCTCATATGACCTTATGCAGTTGCGAGCGCCGTAAAACCCTCTGCTGTAAAAACAAAAAATAAAAAAAACTCCACTAAACTAAACCTCTACTAAAACTAAACTACACTCACACACCATTTTACTACAGAGCAATTTGGTTCCATATTGGAGCTGGGTGGTTTGAGGGCTGGTGTGTCCCTTTTTTTTTCCTGTTTCAGTGTTAATTCTTCCCTGCACTAATTGACTGTTACTATGTTGATATGCCTCTCTTTACCCAAAATTTAACGAACAATAGTAACTTGTGTTCTCTTTCTCTCTTTAGTCTGAAGAAGACGAGGCTGTCTTGAACAAGGTGCGTTCTAAGAAGACGCAGAAGAAATACGATGAAAGAAAGAAGACTGCCAAGGTGGAGCCTGCCTTGGATGAGCAGTTTGCTGCTGGCAGAGTCTATGGTAAGCAGAAATATTTGAGGGTTCTCACTTACCCCTTCGACAGCAGAATTCAGGGATGCCACTTTTCCGCTTTTTTTCCGGTATTTTGATCCTGATCCGCTATTCCGTTATTGAGATCAAGATAGAATCTATAGTTTGAAGAAGAAAAAAAGCCCACACACACACAACTTGTGCCAAATGTTCAATTAACGGCAAAATGAAGACTTTGCCGTAAGTTCAAATAACGGGGAGGGGAAAAAACCTGCAGATTTGCGCTAATCTCGGCACCCTTTGGATTTCAAATTGATATTCATATGTTAGTGAGACTGGTGCGTGGATTTTCAGCTATTTTCAAAAAAGTTGAGCAGCATCCCTGAGAATTAATCGGAGTACTTCTTGAAAAATGCGCATATATTACGGAATAAACAAGTTCCTAGACTGTTTGCTGTCTTTCCCAATTCTGGGTCTTGATTCTTGTTTGGGGCAGTAAGAAATTCTTCATATTAACTCTCACTGTCGGTGGCGTAGTTTCCTCTTTATTTCTACTATTTGCCGACACATGTGGCAACGGCATAGCCCAATTACTAGAGTAACATCCCTTTGACCACTCTTGGCAGTTTCACTTTATTAGAATGATTTCCCTTGAAGTTCAGTTTTTTGGGTTTTTTTAACAGGAGTTCCCTTTGTCCTATTTCTGGGTTTTGTTTTGAACGTCGGGCGGTCGAAGTCTGCAAAACACTCGTGTCGATATGAATTGAAAACGGCTCATAATTTTAGAGGTTCTGAATCCATTATGATTGAATGGACTCAGGTTCAGATGATGAAGCGCAAAATAGTGGTAGTCGAGATGAGAGAAAGAGGTAGATCACCTGTCGACAGCAGTTGGAGCTAGAATCTTGTACTGAGTCTGGTACGACAACTCATGATTCAAGCGGTGATGTTTGAAATAGTGTAGTTTAAGTATTCTGTCTTCATAAACTTACCAGTTTAGTTTTCTTTGTTTTGTTACCTATTTTTGTGTGTACTTTAGGACAGAAACTTCAACACTTCCATAAAAACAGAGCAAAAATATTGTACTGGCTAGTTTGGCTAAAAAGAAAAGTTTTAGACACCAGAATTTGTCGTTTTTTGAAAAGCTATAAAACATGAACAAAATAAGATGAGTCGAAATTCTATTTTGTAAAGCTCAGCAACTACTGAAACTGGTCAATTTTCATAAATCTGACATAAATAGGTACAGTGTAACTGGATTTTGAAAATAGGTTTTTTTTTAAAAAGCTGACATGTAGCGGCTTTTTATGAGCTATGGCTCCGGCAGCGAGTGAGTTTAAGAGTTTGAACCATTTCAGGTGGTTCCTTACCCATAATTGGGCCTCCAGTGCCCATGTTCACAATTGCGACAACCTCACGATGTGTTAATCAGAAAATGGGACAGTGACATGAATATTACCAAAACACGTTTCCTTTCTGGTTCAAACTTTTTCGGAAATTTTTCAAAATCAAACTTTGGGCCACTGTATAAAGTTGGAAGGTGGAGTGATGATAACTGAGTCCCTGATTTGGAGCAACTGTATTCTTCAGTTTGTTCTTCTCTCTGAGGGAACCTCATGTCATAGTTACACTGACTGCCTTTTCCATTGCCTGTCTAATTGTTTCTTAAAATACACAGTATGCAGGTAGTATTAGCCCATGTCTTCAGGTGTATTTGTTTCAGTGGGAGATAAATTTGTGTTGGGGCGCGTGAGGAAAGATACATGATGGGCTTGCTTTCTGCTCAACCTTGTTTGGTAGTTTTTGTCCAGACTCAAAATAGAAGTTACACAATGGCAATATGAAGTTGTATGGAGAAAATTCCCACTCAACAGTAAGCTCTCTGCGCTTTAGAATCATTATGCCAGCAGACATATCTCTGAAAGAACACCCTGGAATCGTTCACTCTGACCAGGCGTCTGTAGAAACAGTCTTGCCATGATGAGACTCAAATGATGAACTAGTTCCTGGTGAAACGGTTGAAGCAAGAGTTTGGGGCGATCCAGATTAATCAAATGAAGAGTTTAGATCCAAGGTTCACAAGGTTGAGAGTGACGGGTCGGATACCCTATTGAAGTAAAGTAACAACATTCCAAGAATCTGCACAAATAGAATTATTGAGTAGATCTATATTTTTTCTCAAACTACATTCATTTCTTTCGAATTTTCATTTTTTTTATAAAGGTTTAGAATTTGTTTAGTATTATTGGGTTTTTTCTGTTGCTTGGTTACCTCCCCTTGCTTAGGGTTTAGAAATAGGCTTACCGTCTTAACCGTTGCGGTTTGGAGACATTTGGTTATAGCAAAGTCCTTGGGTCTGACTGCTCAAGTATGTTGATTGCGATTGTTCGTTATAAATGGGATATAGCGTGCTCAATTTTTATTTTTTTATAGTGGAAGGAACATTTTGTACGTGTCACTGTGTGTGCGTAAGGGGGTAGAACCAATGGCTTGTTTACATTTGTGCAATAATAATGGCTATGCTGCTTTGTTCTTTCCTGTTTAAATGATACATTACCGGTATACTTTACATGAAATACTGTGCTGTTATATATCTAATATTGTTTTATGCGGTGGAATGATGATATTCGAGTCCCTGATTTAGAACGTCTGTATTCTTCAGGCAGTTCTTATTTCTGAGGGAACCTCATGTCATAGTTACACAGACCACCTTCCATTTGTAAACTAAACTTTGTGTTGTCCCAGTTGTTTGCTGGCCTGGTTAACTTCAGGTGGGGAAAATTGTTCTTTTAGAGATTTGTCTGCTGGGGTAATAATGATTGTAAAGCGCGAAGAGCTTACTGTTAGTGGGAATTTGCTCTTTATGAAGTCTATTATTATTAAATCTTTTGCATGCGTCTTTTTTCACCCCGGAGCGGTACTACTGACTGAAGTATTTTTTGGCTATGCACAGTAGAATTGTAAATGGGGTGATTCATCATTGTCATGCTCGTAACTTTTTTCTTTCTTATCCCTACTATCGTCATTTTTTTCCTTTTATTTCTTTTGTATGTTTGTCACTCTCTTGTGACCCGCTGTTTCTGGGGTGCCTTGATAACCAAAGCACTTTGTGATGTTAAAGCTAGAGAGGTGAGCAGAGTAATCCTGATTCCCTGTATGGACTTATCTCTCTACATCAACTTCTTGGCACTCATATGACCTTATGCAGTTACGAGCGCTGTAACAGCTCAGCTAAAGCAACAAACAAACTTACAAAGATCTTTTTTATTCATTCACTTTTTAAATGTTGTTTTGCTCTACTTATTGTTTTTCTCTTTTTTCCAACAGCCAAGATCTCCTCTCGGCCAGGACAGTGCGGCCGTGTCGATGGTTACATCCTGGAAGGCAAAGAGCTGGAGTTCTACGCTAGAAAGATGAAGTCCAAGAAGACCAAATAGATGTGGAAATAAAATTTTGTCGCACAGTTTCCCACCTTGTTGTTTTCCTTCTTTCATTTGTTGCATGTGTTGTTAGGTACTGGGCGTGTGGTTTGAAGGTGCCACTAGTCCTTGGTAGGTCTACTTCTTTACTTTCCCTTTATTGTGTCTTGTCTTACTTTTCTCAGCTCTATATGGCCATTTACTTATATGTCGAAATGCTTCTCTTTACTCAAGCAAACAATAGGGAAATGGTTGTCTGAATCAGCATCTGTGGTGTAGCAGTCCGGCAATTCAATGTGGACTAGAGTGGCGAGCGCCGTAATACCTCCACTAAAAATAAAAATAAAAAATCTCCCATCTTTCTGCTGGGATGTTGTGTCCTCAGCTGGGTTGGCCCTGACAGTGACACTCTCTGGCAAGGTTGCAAGCTAGCCCTCTAAATGACCTAAAAATGTGTCAACTGGTGTAAAAGATGGCCTCTTTTTTTTTTCACATGTGGGAGGTGTCTGCTTTATTGCAATGGGTGGTTGGCGGGTACTCTGGCTTTCTCCTTTTCTGTTTAGACATGTATCATCTTGATGATCATGGTCTCTCTTACTTTTTTTGTTTATTGCTATTGCTAATGTTCTCTCTTGTAACGCCTAATCTTCGCACTGACCATATGTTGTAAGTACAGTAACACTCTTACTGGAGCTAAAGATGAAAAAAGACTGCTGCTTATGATTATGGTGTAGGCCTAGTATTATGTAGTACAACCAAATGTGCTTTGAAGGATCTCTTTCATTCGGGGGGGGGGGGGTAATGACAACGTCCTATTCAGCCACTTTTCTTCTCAATAAGTGCTGGGGTTGGAATGTCCTTCGGTGCTTTATTAACGTAACGGTAATGGTGGTATTCCGAGTCTGGGTTACATTTACAAGCAGACATGGCTCTCTAGCATGTGTTCTGGCTTTGTTCAGGAATTCAGCTACAGGAGTAACTGATTGTTCTGTGCCTCTTTTCACACTGTATTTCATGGGGTTGTGCGACAATACTTACAGCTGGCGGATGCTCTGGTGTGGTTTGCTCCTTTCTTATCAAACATCTATCGTCCCCTTCTTTTTTTTTTTTTTTTTACTCTCTTGTAACACCTCTTCTGGCGCTTATATGACCTTATGCAGTTGCGAGCGCCGTAAAACCTCTACTAAAACTAAAAAAATATCTATCTTTATCTCACCTTCTATTTTGTGTATGTTACTCTCGTTCATAATCTCAAACACCTGGTACTTGTTGTAGTATAGTATGAGTCACCCAAGAAGACGATTCGCTTGGAAGAGTCCTTATTATAGAATAGAAATTAATAGAGAACCCAAATTTTAATATTCATTTCATACTTATTCAGAAACGTTTTAGAAATGCAATTAAATGGTCTAAATCACTGCTAGTGTTAGGAGCAGACTGATAGTGACAATATATCAGTCATGTGTAAATTGCAAATGAGACTGAAGAAACTTACAAATTCAAAGTAGCCTACCAACCAAAATTTAACTTAGATCTTTTACTTTTAAGGGGATGCAGCTATGGTCAACACCCACAGGCTCTATTTTTTGTCTAATGCTTGCTTTTCTGCATCAAAGTCAAAGGGTGTGACAGTACAAAACAAGGTTACCAAGCAAAAAATTAAAGACTTTAGCCATAACAATCTAGGGCCATAAAAAAGGACTGATTCATCAGCATTTTTAAAACTAATTTTATCTTAATGGCAATCATCAACACTCATCAAGATAAGATAGAAGTAGAAGCCTAATAATATATTTGGCTCGGTGATTACTGTTGGTATGGTAGGCTATTTGGTAGGTAGAATGACATTACACCACAGAGCCAAATTTGATTTTTCTGTTCT
Organism: Aplysia californica; assembly: GCF_000002075.1. Taxonomy (NCBI): domain Eukaryota; kingdom Metazoa; phylum Mollusca; class Gastropoda; order Aplysiida; family Aplysiidae; genus Aplysia; species Aplysia californica. The sequence goes on along the minus strand of NW_004797635.1, from coordinate 203,413 downwards.
AACTTGCTAGTGTTAGTCAGCTACTTCACAGTCCTTTCTATGCACTACATTCTCATTCAGGTCTAGTTTTAAGATTTTTCAAAATAGAAAAGTCCTAAAACTCCAAATGGCAAAAATGCTTCTGGAAATTTACTGTAATGTCATATATATATGATATATATAGATATGATATAGATATATATAGATATATAGATATAGATAGATATATAGATATAGATAGAT
>NW_004797635.1:199997-201769 GCF_000002075.1 Aplysia californica | reverse complement strand
CTTCAGCCAATAATTGTCGGCAAATTTGCTCAACATAAAAACCGAAGGACACAAAGCTATATATATCTATATAATAATATAATAATAATAATTGTTATTACTTTACAAAAGTACATGTGTACAAAGACGCACAGGTAAATTGTTTTTCCTAGTTTCAAACGTAGTGTCGCCACTGACACGATTATTATTACATTTGAATCTACACATGTATTTACATTTTCCCGTTTTTGGTTGTTCTTGTGTTGTTGTTGTTTTTTGTTTTGTATGCGTGCTTTCTCACTGTCTTTTCAGTCATTGCGGATCTTTATTAACCCTATCCATACGTCATGTTTTACTACATGTATCGTATCCATACGATGACGTGGGGAACTCTTTGCCACCACTCTCCAAAGAGGAAATTTACTCGTAAATCCGATCCGTACGCCTTGCTTAGCAGTCTGTAAAAATGATTTTTGAGAAATACTGAAAGTTTCAAAGAGATCTTCGCACTAGAAGTATTCTAAAATGTGAAAAATGCAACGCCGGGGGTACAAAATGACCCTAGGGCGTACGGATAGGGTTAAAGTTAACGAAGTGACTATTTCTCGGAACGGTTTCCGTTCTCGAGATCTTTTGGTTATTTGCCTCGCTTTCATTCTGCCATTCTGCGAGGATTGGGAAGAAGCATTTTTTTGCATCAAATTCAATTTCTAGAGGTAGAGATTTTTAAATGTCAGAATATTCACTGTATTCAGATACTTCAGTTGTGGTTGGGGCAACGTTCCCGGACTATACTACATTTGAAAATGCCTTCAAAAGGTACTGCGAGAAAACAAGACTGATCGACCTTGGCAGTAACCCATTTTGCATTTATATTTTCAATTTTAGTCTTCTAACAAAAAATAAAATCCTTCATGTAAAAAAATCCCTCGTTCGGAGAAATAGAGCTGGCCTAAAGTTAAACGATCTGGGTGATCTCCATGTTTGATCATGACTACGGTGTCTTCGCGGAAGGGACATAACTAAGGAGACTATTGTTTGAAAGTACACGTAAGAATTATTTCCCTTCTCAGTGTAGCGAAATAAATTGAAATTATCGACTTTAAAAGTGTTGAATCTACAGATTTATTTGATCTCATATATAGTGAGGTGCAAAAAAACCGCGAATTTTTTATGTTGTTGTAATCGCCCAATGCTGAGTTCATAGTTGTGTGGTGTGAACTCATATCACTCAACACTTGCCCCGAGCGTCTTGATTGGGCATTTTTGAGTATCGCAAAGATGTCATTGGCTACGTAAGCAATACACAACTCACGAGTCATCACTCACCACTGGGACACATTTGCAACTTGTTGTCAGTGGTGAGTTTATGCTCACTCAGTTCTGGGCGTATGCCTATAAAATCTGCGCCTCGAAATGTTGCATTCATATCGAACAGACGAGCTACAGACATGCCAAGGTTATCAAGGGAAAACAGAGAAAGAGCTGTCGGGCAACTGACGGTCGGTGAGTCGGTGGACCAGTCAGGTGTCCATCCAAGCACCATTTATCACCTTCGGAACCGATTACAAGCGACAGCGACCACAGCAGATCGACCAAGAAGCGGAAGACCAAGGGGGACAACTCCGGCCCATGATTGTGTCATTATTCGTCGGCACCGCCGCGATCCGTTTCTGCCGGGTGCAGAGACTGCAAGAACAATCATGGGAACGAGTGGAAGCCAACTCAGCTGCTGGACTGTGCCACGGAGGTTAGTGACTGCTGGTCTTCATTGTAGGCGTCCTTACCAGGGA
>NW_004797635.1:197758-199884 GCF_000002075.1 Aplysia californica | reverse complement strand
CACATGTCAACTGGCAGAACGCACAGTGGAGGAGAGTCCTCTTCAGTGATGAAAGCAGGTTCTGCGTCGATCCAGTGAATGGCCGTGTCCGTGTGTGGCGTAGAGACACGACTCGCTATGACGACACCAACATTCTGGAGCGTGACCCCTGGGGAGGCGAGAGCGTGATGATATGGGGAACCAAGGCGCTGAATCATAGAGTGGGACCTGTCATCTTCCAGAACATTGGTGCAGGACGTGGAAACGGCGTCACAGCTCAGCGCTACATTGCACAAGTCTTGGCACCTCATGTGGTGCCCTTTCTACAGAGCCATCCTAACTGCCTATATCAACAAGACAACGCACGGCCACATACCGCACGTGCTACCCAGAACTTCTTGGCGCAGAACAATGTCAATTTATTGGCACACCCACCTCGCTCACCTGACTTGAACCCTATTGAACATTTGTTGGACTTGATCTAAAGACAGCTTAACCAAACGCAGCCACGGCCTCGAACAGCAGCCCAGTTGACTGCAGCCATCATCCAGATCTTCGGACCAGACCATCAATGATTTATTTATAGAAGCACCTCGGTGGCATCCAAAATGGCCAGATCAACCGTTTGATTAACTCTATGAACAGAAGATGCCTCGCTATAATCGCTGCACATGGAGGCCATACGCGTTACTAAGTTTGCTCACCAAGGTCAAGGTCAACGTGAGCTCAGATGAATGTGCTGGACCCTCAGTTCATGTCAACTATGTCACTCAAGAAGTGTGCAAAGTTTCAGCTAATAAACACAACAAATAATTTGAAACCTATGTGTTGTATTTTGTCAATCATTGTGTTGTAATTAAAATTCACGTTTCTTTTGCACCTCAGTATACATGTAGTTACATTGTATTATAATACTACATTAGGGGAAAATGCTCTATTCATTAACAACCGTAAAAATATTAATCTCTAACCTCTCATTAATGAGTTTAAAAGAAAAAAAAATCACAAGGCCTAAGTTACTTTTCTTTATTCATCGATAATCTCAAGGTGCAGTTGTGTTTCTCAGGGGCATTTAATTTACTGAATCTTCTCGGGTTCCTCTCTTGTCTTGGGCCGAATGTGATACCGATACAGTATCCCAAAAACATAAACTACTCAATAACACCCCCCCCCCACGGGCATCGAATTGTGTCTTCTAATTGCAAGGCCAAGGAGTTAGTTAAAGCCTATCAGTCAGTCGCACTATATAGTAAATATACTGGTAATAATATTGAAGACAATAATGATTTATAATGTTGTAGTAGTAGTAGTAGTAGTAGTAGTAGTAGTAGTAATAGTAATAGTAGTAGTAGCAGTAGTAGAAGAAGTAGTGGTAGTAATAATAGTAGTAGTAATGATGATGATGATAACAACAACAATAGTAATAGTAATAATAACAACAGCAAAAACAATAGTAATATAATAATAATAACAATAATAATAATAATTAATAATAATAATAATAATAAAAAATATCTTTGTGCTTCTTAGTTAATTTTTTCGTCTCTTCTTGTAGTACTTCCTGATAAGTAATAAAAATTTGGAAAAGCAGGAGAGAACACCGATGTTAACCGGTCCTAGATTTCTCTAAAGGCCCTTTATTTCATCAACCAACTCCCAACTTTCACTTTCATAGATTTCAATAGAAAGCAATGGCTAAAACCAATTACAAAACGTCATAATTTGTTCCCCTTGGTCCAGCCAGCCCGCCTTATATCTGGGATTAGCCTCATTTCTCTTGATTATGACAACATCGCTGACAGGGAATTCCCCGATTAGCCCATTGTCTCCCTTTGTCCCTTATTGTTTCCCACAGTACTCTCCCTTTGTCTTCTCAGCTCCCTTGCTGGGTGAGCCCGCGGGGCAAATTACCGCCCGTTAGACGCTCAGCTGGTCAGTTTGACGCAACGCCTGACACCCAAGACTGACGAGGCGACTCGCGACCTGACCCCACCCCCCTTGTGGTCATTCCCCTGGACAGACCCCTGACCCTCCTCACCCCGCCCTGGCCCCCGAGGTCAGATCCAGACGGGCAGGCAAACTGACCAAACAGTCGCCTCCCTCCTCCCCCGGTCTCGTTACGACGCTCTCTCTCTCTCTCTCTCTCT
>NW_004797635.1:186711-195354 GCF_000002075.1 Aplysia californica | reverse complement strand
CCACCCTCACCCCAGGCCGCCCCTTCCAATTCTCCCTACCTACCATCCACCCTTCCCCCTCCTCCGCTCTATTCCGTAGATGAGATTTATTCCCCAAGACGAAGGCAAACTCCCACTGGAGGTAACTCCCCGTACTTCTCCGCCATACGACTTCAATCCAGTGCGGAAGTTAAGCCCCTTAATCTGGTTACAGGAAGTCGGGCCATGATAATGGAATCAGAGCAGACGTCCCCAGGCGGTGTTTTCTTCCATTGGAAGGCCCGAGCCTAACTTGACGCCATTTGTACTTTGTGAATAGGGCATTTCCCACACTGGATGGGGTGTCTCTCTTATCCTGTTTGTAATGTGATAACCCTTTCTCTTTACGTACATATGGTCGGGGTGATGCGTTCGTTCTTTTCTGTTTGTTTGTTTGTTTGTTTGTTTGTTTGCTTCTTTGTCGGTTTCTTTTTATTTTCTTTTATATGTTGAAGTATTGTGTGTTCTTTGGGTCTTCCAAAGACGTTTAAAAGTAATTCCAGCGCTCTAAAGAAAACAATAAATAAAAATTCTGGCTTAGACACAAAAGGACTGTGTGACCTTGTCAAGTGTCCAGTAACCATATCAATAATTTTCTGAAATCTCGACGTCTTGTTGTAAAAGTTAACCTCAGTTTTGTTTTGCAAAACTTGATCGGGGGCTCTCAAGGTCTTCGAGATTAAGGTGTTCGCCTCTCATTCAGTAGATCCCGGGTTCGAATCCGGATAGCGATTGGAATTTTTTTCCTTTCACATCTTTTCCTATTCTTTGAGAATAGGCTTCGGCCGCCACTTGGGCAAGATTCAAAATTTCCTAGAATCTACCAACTGAAAAATGTTTGGTGTATCCTGCGTGCTAATATGACCTTATGCAGTTGCGAGCGCCGTAAAACACTTTTTAAAAAAAGCAACAACAAACAAACAACAACAACAAAACTCACCTCCAAAAAACACATCCCCCCAAAAAAAACAAAACAAAAACAAACAACAAAACAATCCACTTTGATCTTGGATTACATAGCCGATTTACCATACTCTTTTTGAAAGGTGAAAGTATACTTGCATGAGCTGTAAAAAGAAAATGGCAAATTATTTTCGGGTAAACCGATGACAAAAGGGTAACTGATTCACATATTTTAAAACAGTATTTTCTTTTAATGGGACGTTTTGACTAAAGGTAAAAGGTGCAATCACACATCTCCCTTAAACACAACATTAGTACTGTACGTGGTGAGTAAGCAATCCCTGAAGCACAAAACGCCTTACTTAAACTTCATCCATTTTGAGTCATGTGTCTTTCTGCCAGTTCTTTGAAGAACAAACAAGATAACCCTTTTGAAGTTCTATGCAGTAAAGTGTATAAGTTTGGATTAAAAGCAATCCTCTTTTAGTTTGGGTGTAAAGGTTCAAAGCTAGTTTATTAGGTTATTTTTATTGAATCTGAACGATAAACTTTTTTTTTTTCTCCTCGTGGTATCGGGAAAACCGCAAGCCTGTTCCATCTTGAGAGCACAATTCTCCTTCGGTTGCGATGTGATTTGACTTTGGCTGCAAGGAGAGTTAGACAGAAAAGGGGTAAAATCATGGATAGCCTTCCATTCCCAGCAGCTTCACTCACATAGCACTTTCCCCCGCTTCGCCTAATCCGCCATCATTTACAAGACGATTATCCAATCAGGGAGCGCGTAAGACGATCTCTGCCTCGCTCCCCGTCAACAGCGAACGTGATTGGCTCTCACGGGTGCTGACGCACTTACTCGCGTGGTGTAGTACTCTCTCTGACGTAAACTATCTTTGTGAATGAATCAAATGACGCGATTAGAAACTTGCAATAATGAACCAGAAGCCAGTTGTAATTGAGAGCTGCTCTCGGATTCGTACTCTAAGTAAAGAGATGGCAGAAACTCAAGATGGCTGAGTGTTACGCTGTCGTATTATCCAATACGTGTACCACTCTTGTTATTTTTTTTTGCTATTTCGGCACATGTACTGTTTCTTTTATTTACGATTCAAGCTTTCGCCCCCCCCCCCCCTTCCACCTCTCTGTCTCTCCGTCTCTCTGTCTCTTTCTTTCTCTCTCTCTCTGTCTCCTCTCTTTCTCTCTCTGCCTGTTTATCTAATAGCAGTCTGACTGTTTTTCTCTCCCCCCCCCCTCTCTCTCTCCCTTTCTCTCTCCTACACTCTCTCGTTCTCTCTTTGAAAAAAAAGCCCAGTTGGATTTCAGTCTCGCAGGCTTAAACTGCCTGCATTTTGATTTGGGCGGGGGGTGGGGTGCAATAGAAGACAGCAGCGAACAAGATGATAGAGCGGTGGCACGAAGAGAAAAGACAACAGAGACGGAAAAAAGAAAGAAAAAAAAAGAAGAAAAAGATGAAACTCATTCCAAATCGAGTACCCCGACTATTTACTGTGACGTCATCATCATCATTATCATCATCATCATCATCATCATCATCATCATCATCATCATCATCATCATCATCATCATTGCCTCTCTCACCCTGGGTCAGAGTACATTTCGTAAAGGCCACGAATAAACACCTTCCATCTTTCCATAGCCTGGGCTAGCCGCTGGGTGATATTCCATGTCCTCCCACTTTTCTGTTCATCAAATTCCGTGACTCTTCTCCAGGTTCCACGCGGTCTTCCCCTTGATCTTTTACCTTGTGGGTTCCAACCACGGCTTACTGGAATTATCGGGCCTCCTTAGCGTGACCGTAGTCTGAAAATGTGGAAGCGAGACAGAACCAGGTCAGCCGATTGTCATCTCATTCCTATAAATAGCATTGTGCAAAGTGTTTAACATATTCCCTGCCGAAATAAAGAAAAATCCTTCCTTTAATACCAATTAGCTTTCAATGTGCACTTTACATTTTTCCATTTATGAAAATATTCTTCATTTTAATAACAATTGTTTTTGTACTTTAAAAACATTAATGAAATTTAATAGGTTAGGAGAGGTGAGAAGAACAGCGACGGAAGTGAACAAAGTTTTCAAAATGTCAGCGGCCGTGCCTTGTGACTTGTGATGCGAAACGTGTGACATGAGGATAGGCCTAGTATTTCATTTGAATGATCAATTTCAGTGCTTTCAAATGGAATAATGTACATTGTATAGACTTGTTGAAAATGGGCAGAAAATGTTGTGTTACTGGGTGCAGGTCAAATTATGACTCTACTGACAAGGTTACCGTTTTCAGACTAGATCTATCTAAAGATAAAGATGAGAGAGAACGTTGTTTGAAAGCAACCCCACGCGACAATATACCCGATACTGCAAATTACTGTTGTTTGTATTAAACATTTTCCAGACGGATTTGAAACTGTTTCTGTCAAAGGGAGATTAAGACCAAAAAACCCTCCATCTCTATTTTCTAATTTGTCCAAAAGTTTAATTCCAACACCAGCGCCCTTAGCAAGAACACCACGTAGAGCTAGCCTAGATCTAGATCTAGTTATTCAGTCAGATCAGTTGAAAGTGACCCGTTAGAATTAGAAGAATATTCTGTGCAGCAATCGTGTCCCCTGATGATAGCCAACTACATATTTTAACAGAATTTGCTAATTTTGATGCAAGTAGTATAAAGGGCTCACCTGGAAAAAGGGAAAAAATGCTGACACTGCCACCTCTATACAGCATACGTGCTTGGGTGTTGTTGAAATGGCAAAATACCTTTTGCCAACAAATCGTAGATTCTACTGCTAGGAAAATTCACAACTGATCTACTGGAAAAATCATTTGGAAAACTTAGACAAGGTAGTGGTGGAACATATGTCATAAATGCACAATAATTTTAGAAAAAGTGAACTTAATGAAAACAAAAGTTTTGTAAAGACTTAATTTAGATGAATCTGGGTTACATTCTGATTTGGGTCATTCTTGTGAAAAATGTGTATTTCAATGGACTGAAGAAGTCTGTGACTAATTGGATCATTGCCAGAAATGGAGAATTCAATCAAATCAGAAGTCAAGTGCAGTCTAGTCTACATTGCTGGCGATGTCATGTTGTTGTTAGCGATCCAGTAGCATCTGAGCGTTAATTCTTCTGCATGATGCCATTCGGTAATAGCTGCATGTCTGTTCTAATTGTTGTCTTGAGGAGTAGAGGCAATTAGATGTGTGGGGTAGCTTAGGAAGAAAACATCCCCTTAAATCAGTTAGTTTTCTACAGAAGAACAGATGATGTTCCACTCTCTCTGAGGGGTAGTCACATAGTGGGCAGGCAGCAGACTGCTTTACTCCAATTCGGTTGAGATGTTGGTTGAGGGGTACATGTTGTGTTCTAAGTTGGAAGATTATGGATTGATCTCCCCTCCTCAACTCATTGATTGGATCTTTGACCAGTGGTTTATTCATGTGGCCATACATCATCCTTCCTGTCGTACCTGTGGCCCAATCATTCATCCACTCTTCCTTGAGGTTTGACTTGATCATTTGGCAGCAGGTGGTGTAATTCGTAGGAATTTCAGGCTGAGGGAGGCTAGCTCCTTTCTTTGTCAGAGCATCAGCTCTTTCATTTCCCGGTATCCCAGTGTGGGCAAGAATCCATTGTAGGACTACTCTGACGTGGTGCCTACTTATCAAATTATGGCTATGTCATAAAAAAAGACAAAAAAACTAAAGGAGAATAGTTTTTGTTACCTTGAAAAGTATGGGGAGTTTACGTCTTCTTTGAGTAGAGGAGGCCTAGTTCAAGCTGTGGACTCAGCGTGTCAGTGGACCATCTTTTGCTACATAGCCTTTCAGTCAAAGTGTGACAAGGTAGGCCTCTGCAGAAACTCTTTGAGTGAAATATTTATGGACATCTCACAGTATCAATATTATGGTTTTGAGATGAGACAACAGAACTGCTTTGTCATGAGCAATATTTAGCTGAACAATTTCTGCAAGATATCCAATCCACCATCTGAAAAAGAACCTTAACAGAAAATCCTAAAGCTGTGTTCATAAATAATGTATGTTAAACCTTTTTCATAATAATTATACTGTCATATTTGTGAACGCATGTGTCTATCTATGTCTCTATTTGTGTACACATGCTTGCATGTAAGTGTGTATTACCCAAACTTGGCAATGTTTCTACTGTTAGGCCTATAAATTATTTCATGCTTTCATAATGAATGAGTATATTTTTTTAGCGCACAGAGCATGGATTGGGTTTTCCATGGATATGTGCTATAAAATGCTATCTTTATTCTTCTCCTTTCTCTCATTATTTTCTGTTCCAATTGCCAATGGGGTGTGCAGCTCTTTTACCGCACCTAGAACGAGAAATGAGACTAGAACTAGAGTCTAGATCTTTGAAGTTGCATAATAAGCACAGTCTTAATTGATTTCCCTTTCGGTGATCTGATTGCGCTGCCGTCCTATTGTCTCGCTTAGGCTACTGTGACCTCGTTTTCAACTTGCCTTCACATTTTCAGACTACGGTCACGCTGAGGAGGCCTGATGATTTCAGTAAGCCGCGGTTCCAATCCAACACTTTCCTTGTTATGCAGCGTCTTGACTTCCTCAGAGTGTGTCCAATCCATTGCCACTGCCTTCTTCCCACCATGATGATGTTTGCCTATGTCGAAATAGTATTATGAAAACGACTGACTGGTTTTCGACGAGGTTCGCTTTGGATTGACCTTACTTTTTATGCATAGATCTACTAATTTTGACAACGAAAATGTATGTTGTGCGTACACTCTATAAAGTATTATTATCAATTTAATTACCTACTATTAGCAGACTTATCTAAAGTATGATCAACCGGATGATAATAATACTATGCACTTCCTTTGTCTCTGTCTCTGTCTCTGTCTCTGTCTCTCTCTCTGTCTCTGTCTCCTCTCTCTCTCTCTCTCTCTCTCTCTCTCTCTCTCTCTCTCTCTCTCTCTCACACACACACACACACACACACACACACACACACACACACACACAGACATACACAGACAATACACATACTCACACACGAAAACAAACAAACAAACGTACGAACAAACAAAATAACAAGCAAACAAACAAGCAAAAAACAAAAACAAACACACTCCCTAAAAGAAAGGTCTTATCTAGAATTGCGACGACACAGATAAACATACCCTCTTCCCCACTTTTCTTTCTTTTTTTTTTTTTTGTATCCCCCCTCCCCCTAGGAATCTAGCCAATCAGCGCAGATGGAAGGAGCGTGCCCGCAGATTACATGCACGTGTGTGAGTACTCAAATGTGCAGAGGCGAATAAATGTCAAGGCTCCATAAAGCCACTGGTGTGTGTCGGTCACACATTACTTCTGGAGAGAACTCATCAATTTATTCATGCTGACTTTCGAACGTTTCACTAGATTGAGCTGTGATTCCCCTACTGAAAGCAAAACCTTCCTAATATTATTATTGTCTTTCTAATAATAATTTTATTCAATGCACAGATCTTACACTCACCACACCAATTTATCTGTTTCTGAACCAAACGTATTGAAACAGGACTAGATTCTAGATCTAGTTTGTTTCTATGAATACATATACCACGAGAGTAATTTTACTTTATATAAACAAAATTATTGAAACAATTCGTCATAGATGTTATGCTCACCACTACAATTCTCTGTTTATGAACCAAACATACTGAAACAAGGAATCATTTGTTCCCTAAATACACGCACGAAAGGAATCCCACTTTAAACAATATGGTTGCTTTTAAGCACAAGAGAGCTATCCCGAAAAATGCTGTTTTGAGAAAAGCGAAGGCAAAGTTTCTGTCCCTTATTCAGTTTCTTTGAACGACATGGAGAATTTTCTCTATAACGAAACAAATTTTCACACCAATGAAACCAAATTTCTCCTATAGGTTGGGCAATGTCTACCTTTGGTGTAGGTAAATATTTCTGGTAACCCCCGAAATCTGGGTTAGCCTGATTGTTGTTTTTGTAAAGTGTTTTACGGCGCTCGCAACTGGATAAGGTCATATAAGCGCGCGGGACACACCTAATATTTTCAGTTTGATAGGAATTTTTTTGAATTTAGCCCGGGTGGCGGCCGAAGCCTACTCTTAACGATTTTAGACCACCAAGGGATCTTGAACGTGCGCAACTTGCACATGGGCCCTCCGAGATTTTTCGCCCTTGTCCGGGAAGGCTAGGTGTAGATCTTTCCTACCAGAAGATCAGGGATGTGGCAGAAAGACAGCAGTAAGGAGGAGCCTAGTAGTAGCAGTAGACAGGTTGCAGAAAGAGTCAGGAGCCCAGAGGAGGGGGCAAAGGAGGTGAGGGGGTGGGGGCAGAATGTGGAAATGAAAGCAGAAAACAGAAAATTGCTAGAGAGCAGGAAAGAAGGTGAAAGGAGACAATTTTAGAGAAGAAAATTTTTCGGTCGCTACCCGGATTCGAATCCGGGACCTTTTGAATGAGAGGCCAACACCTTAACCTCTAGGCCATGAGAGCCCCCCCCAGCCCGATTGTCCTTAAAAGCGATAATTAAATTTGTATTCCTTAAACATACATATCTTTGAAACTAACATTAACATGCATTTTCTTTGTATATGGTCAAAATATTCATACACTATTGGTATTATAGAACATGAAAAAGATAAAATACGATGGAATAATTTTTTTTAAAGTCAAATTTTTTACACCCAACCGACATGATTTTGATAATTTAGGTGGCGGGTTTCAACTTTGCCTGTCAGAACCAGCTCAGGCTGAGAGGGATACGTTCATACAAAGCCCCCCCAGCAGAAAGACACAGACACTCGATAGAAACATCTCCTCAAACGGGAATCAAACTCAGGTCTTCTGCGTCAACGACGAAGTGCTCAACCACTACATCACAGACGCTGCTGAAACATAAATTTTTAAGTTAGTTGACAAAATGAGTAGCTCATCGCAATCCCACAAAAGGAAATATTGGCCCAAAATCGACATCCATAGGGTCAGATTAGTAGATTTTCTATTGATCCCATATTCTTTATGTATGACGTGTCTTTTATTATTTCATACTTTTTTGTGTAAAAACTTCATCTAAAGCGTAATGTATCTATTTCCATAAGGCAAGGATCCGAGAAGTAACTCATTTTGTCGGCACGCTTCACATTCATAATAGTGGTGTGTGTGAACTCTTTGAACGCAGCGATTGTTCTAGCTTTATTTCTCCATTTTGTTAGTTCTTAAGGGGTGTGCCATCTCGATGCCGTTTCATTTCTTAGATTGTTTTGCAAGAACCCCTTGCAAAAACTGTGTTTGGTCATTTTTTAAAACTGTTTATAAGAGAACACGTCGCAAGAACCCTGGTTGATCCTAATGACTGCAAAATTATTTATGCTTTATTCCGTTATTGGACAAACAATACTAATATCAAATCGGACGCGGGCTGCTTCGACCCTGCTTGTAAGTGCCAACGTGGGGCGGAGAAGAAAATATATCCCAGCAGAAAGACAGAAATGCTAAATAAAAGTAGACATCAGCACGCTAGAATCTTTCCCACACAGGAATTGAACTGATGCCTTTTGCTGGCGACTACAGCAGAATACTTCACCAGTTACACCACACACACACACACACACACACACACACACGCACACACACACACACACACACACACACACGCACGCACTCACTCACACACGCACGCACTCACTCACACACACA
>NW_004797635.1:183716-186611 GCF_000002075.1 Aplysia californica | reverse complement strand
GATCACTCTGTAAATCAAAAATATTGCTTAGGTTGGATCACCCTGTAAATAAAAAATATTGCTTCCCCAGTTGAAAAAGTCATAGGGCCTATAAAGAAATATTCTGAAAAAGTTTTCAAACCCTAATAGAAATCTATAGATCCAGAATCTACCAGAACTTCACTGCCTCAAGTGCAAGTATTGACATCTCTATCTCTTTTCCCATCACTTATAGTTCCTAGCACCCTCATGCACACACGATATCGCACGCGTGTGGCGTACACACTCACACACACACACACACACACACACACACACACACACACACACACACACACCGATCTCAACCGTCCTGGCCTAGAGAAACAATGAGCAATATCCAAACTAAGCGTTAGGGTTTAGCTCCACTTTTGAACACTGTTGGGCTATTTAAAAGGCGAGAAAATCCCAAAAGTCAAGTCCATTATTTGTTTCTCTAAAAACAGGAACCGGCAGGCTAACAATAACATTCTACAGATGTAGCCACAACAAAAACAATGGCAGCTGTGATTGCCGAAATGAAACAAAACAATAAACAGACGCATGAAAATGATAACCGTTACAAACCTGATCCTTTCTCTAATCCCATGGTGCAAGAATATATCCTATTACAAGTGATGTCGATAAACAACAGATTAACAGAAGCAACAACACTGATCTGCATGTCAATTGGACACCCCGCAGATAGACTGACCTTTGTGACTTCGGTTTAACTTAACCCTCTTTCTCCTCCCTTCAAACACACGCACTTACATAAACAAGCATGTAACCTCATTAAATTCTCTCTTGTCCCAGATTTTTTGTAGCAACAAAAAAGACCACCCAGCCCTCACCATCCATTTCCTTTCGTACTTCTCAAACCCATCTCTTCTCCATTCATCCCAGATTTTATTTACCACCACGAAGGATCGATCTTTTCAATTTTCAATTAGGCCTACCCAGGGATGTGGGCTAAAGTTTAATATGGAACCGACGGACGATGTGCTGCTGTATATTTTCTCTTTTTTTTTCTTTTCAAACCTAAACAGTACATTTTTCCGAGATTTCCTTTTTCTATCAGAAATCCGAAATAATAAATCGTGCCTACGCTGTCCACGTGCCGAGACTGGGTGTCTCGGGCTGGGCTAGGCCGACTTGGTCGTCCGGCCATTGTTCGCCTGGAAAACTGCTGGCAGGGCAGGTGTGCCGCTTTCCAGAGGAGAAAGATGAGGCAGACGATCTCCCTTCTTCCCCACCACGTGCTCCTCTAGAGCAGGCGTTAATTGTTGACGGGACCGAGTTTGGTGCGGACCGGCGTCAGGCCTGGCACGTGCCGGCCTCAAACTGCGCCTCGGTTCCCATATCGCACAGGGCTCTTGTCTCTTCTCTGTAGTGGTGACACACTGAGGGGAAGTATGGCACACCGCACGGCCTATGAGTTACAAATTGTGAGATGGAATTATCTGACAGACAACAAGGATCAGACTGATTGAAACTCATTGAGTCTAATAGCAAAGAGACGATCTAAAGAATATTATTATCAGAAGGTACAAAATTATGAATGAAAAAATGTATATATACTTGTGACGTTGCGTATACTTTTTTCATTCATAGTTTTGTAACTTCAGATATTATCTCTCTCTCTCTCTCTCTCTCTCTCTCTCTCTCTCTCTCTCTCTCTCTCTCACTGTTTTCTTCGCGGAAAATTTGGAACTGCTATTTGATTGTACATTTGTTTGACATCTGGAAAGATTCGATCTTAAAAGAACAAAAGCTACAAAAAATATTTAAAACCCGAATGGACTCAATTTATATCACCTAATTGGAAGTCTGCTTCGACTTTGCCAAATCCAGTCTTAGAAGTACAAAGCTTCTATGTTTTCTATAAAGATACTATGACAAATGATCGCTTTTGAGGACAAGCAGGATAATCAAGATTTCGGGGCTTTCCAGAAATCTTGACCTACACCAAAATGGGCATTGCCCTACCTATAGGAGAAGGTTGGTTTCAATGGTGTGTATATTTGTTTGGTTTGAGAGAAAACCCTCTTTGTCTTTTAAAGATAGATTACATGGGTCCCAAAACTTAACCTTCGATTTTCTCAAAACATCAGTTTTCGGGACAGCCCCCTTGTACTTAAAAGCGACCAAATATCCTCATATATGGACATCGAGCGGGCGACTTTTGCGTTCAAAAGCGAAAACCTTAATCATTACACTATAGACAAAGAAGCACACGGTGATACCGATAAAACTTAGAAGCAAAAGCAAACCAAAACTAACAAACACCCCCCCTAAAAAAATAAAATAAAAATCCAAAACAAAACAAAACAGAGAAGCAACGTTGTTGTCAGCTACAGGCTACATCTAGCCTTAAGGGGCTCATAGATCCACACGTTCAAAAAAGTGTCAAAATTTCACATCAAAATTTCGATATCAAAATTTTGAGGCTAAATTTGACTGTGTGTAAGGCGTTTTGATATTTAAAAAAGAAAAAAAAATGATTCAAAATTTTGACTGATCAAAACCGTTCGATATTTTTTGACGAGTTGTCAAATTTGTTATGTGTGTGTGTGGGCTCCTGTAAAAATTTTGATCAAACTTTTATATTTCGCAGGTGATCACCGAGGATACAGGATCGTTTCTGCTTCTCTCTTACTCTCTCTCTCTTTCTCCATCTCTTTCTCTCTCTTTTTCTCTCTTTCCTCACTCTTTCCTTAATCTCTTTCGTTCTCTTCTCCCGCTCACCTCTCGTCTCGCTCAATCGCCTCCCCTCCCTTTCTCTCTCCTTTACTTCCCTCTTTCTCTCTTTTGTGACTTTTCTTTTTCATATAATTTCCCGCTTTTTTCTGTTAATCAGAAGGTTATGTGAAGAAAAACAGTAGCCACAGGAAAAGT
>NW_004797635.1:181689-183616 GCF_000002075.1 Aplysia californica | reverse complement strand
CAAACCCTCCCCTATATTTCTCGATTTCCCTTTCTTTACCTTTCAAAAATTTCGACAGTACTGAAATTTGATGGAAAAAAACACTGAAACGTGTGTGGGCAATGGTGCATCCAAATTTTGTATCAAAATTTTATTTTGCGTCAAAATTTAAATGCAAAATTTTGACGCTTTAAAAAAATATGTATGGGTCCCTTTAACTATCTTGTCTAAACAATATCATTCACATTTTACCAGGGACAAAAAGAAGTGCAAGAAGCAGACCGCACCAGAGAGCACATGAACCACATGAAAACGGCCCAGCACAATTACAAACTATGCACCACTGAAATGACAAACAAAAGTTTACATTTGAACCAAAGTATGTTTATATGCACGTCTTACTTGTGACTTACAATTGAAAAACAGGTATTTTCTTAAAATCCCTTCGCTGCCAGGCCCGAGAACTGAATGATGAGACAAGTCTTCAAGTAAAAAAAGTGGGTTGTTGGTAGGGGAAGAGGGTTGAGGAGAGACGAGTGAATGGTGGGGGAGATGTGATGGGGTATAATGTAGGAGTTCATTTATTTGTATAGACCTACCAGAGAGACCAGTTTGGACCAGGCAACACAGGGGTTAATACCTTACACAACCCACTTACGCAGCATACTTGTGATAGCTAAATAAATTCTACAATATCTGACTCTGAAAGATTAAAAATATAGGTACGTAAACCCTATCCGTACGTCGTATTTTACTATCGTATCAATACGACGTGGAGAACTCTGTGCCACCACTTTCCAAAGAGGAAATTTATTCGTTATTCCATTCCGTACGTTTTGTATAGCAGTCTGTCAAAAAGATTTTTTGAGAAATACTGAACGTTTCAAAGAGATCTTCGCACTAGAAGTATTCTAAAATGTGAAGAATACAACTCCGCGGGTACAAAATGACCCTAAGGCGTACGGATAAGGTTACGAGTTGCCCGAAATATGGTAAGTCAAAGTACGCAGAGGAGACGTGAGCACTACGTCGCCGTAGCAGTGAAGGGGTTAAGGTTTAAGATGCGTCATAATGAGCAGCTAAACTAACATAAACTTCGATAATGAAATTGGGTTGGAAAGTGCACCATCCTTCGATTCCAAATTAAGTCACATCTTGTTCATAACACAAGACTTGTCAGATTTTTTTCGTCATACATATCATAGATCTATACTTACTCGTAACATGGCGACACATCCTTATCTCTAAATGTAATAAAAGATTCGCTTTTTGCCCCTTCTATGATACACAGCTTATGGCGAATTTACGAAAGCGTTAGGCAAATTTCATTGGACACACAACGCGGAAAGAAGCATTGAAGAATATTGTTCTAACAACAGGCACGTTTGATGGAAAGAGAGGCAGAGGCAGACAGAGGGAAAATTTTATGGACAGGTTGACAACATGGCTCAGAACAGCAAGAACGACAGACACCATCGCTGCAACACAAGATAGAGTGAAGTGGAGGTCCATGACCACCCACGCCAGTCGGCAAGCATCGGATGATACTGATGAGAAGATCACAAAAGCAAATTCTGCAAAACGATACAATAAAACATTGCCAAACGAAGTGCCATAGTATTCATTCCCTCTCATCTGATTGGTCGAAAAAAGAACCCAACCTTGCTAAGAAGAAGTTGACTATTAACTCCCCTTGCTATGTGTTTTAATGGGATAAGCTCCCTTGTGCCCCGCTCGCTGGTCACGTGGCCTTTATGAATACACACTTCCAGGGGCACTGTGTTAGAAGCACGGGAACAAACGATCTTGGAGTCTGATCAATCCTGAAAAACAGTTCCGGAATACTGGCGGGCAAATATTACTTAACATAAAAGATACGTATCAATTAATCATCTGGGGACGAAAATTAACGTGCCCCTACCCCATTACACACACACACACACACACA
>NW_004797635.1:177774-180660 GCF_000002075.1 Aplysia californica | reverse complement strand
ACACACACACACACACACACACACACACTTTCTCTCACACACATACACACACATACAATACACACACACATACACACACATGTACAAACACAAAAACACACACACACTCATACTCAGACACACACACACACATATACACATACACACACACACACACACACACAAACAATTATATACATGTACACAAACAAATATTCACACACACGTGTACACATATACAAAGACACACTGACTCAATGCAGACCATCTCTTTTTTTCAGAAAGACTACTCAGTTTACACGTAATATATATGTCACGACGCGGTGGAATCAGGCACTCGTCATTTTTTTATATATTTTTTTTTAGCATAAGGAGTTGATGGGTATAGTCTAAAAGCCGGTTCATTTACCTGAGTTTTGAGTAAAAACATCCACTCATCTTGCATAGAAGTCGAGATATTTGCGATTGAAGGAGGTAGGAACGGCTGGTGTCAGAGGTAAAATTAGCGAAAAATTGGCTGCCAAAGTTTGGTGGTTTCCAAAGCTGGAGTGTCCTTGAAAATTGTAAACTAGCAAGTTTTGTGCCTTTGATTAATTTACTCCTTTGAGTAAAATCTAAAAAAAAAAAAATTAAATTGATTTTTACATGGACATAAAAGGTATAGAGCCTAAAAATAGCCCAGCGGGCAAAAAATAAATTTGGTTTCTTCGACTTCCTTTTTGAAGAGCATATTATCATAATTTCACCACGATGTCACGCATATCTTGCTGTGCCTTTTCTAACATTATAATTTGGTTATCTTGGTGCATTGTATCAGTTACAACCATGTTGAGTTATCACACCAGAGGGGAAAGGGCAGAGCATAACGGTTCGTTTTTGATTTAGTAATAGTTCTACGGCATTTGGAGCACAAAAAGGTCAAACAAATGCCGGAAATTAGAGATGTTACAGGACAGTAACAAACATAACAGAATAAGGAGACAATGACGATAGATGTCAGATAGGAAAAAAAGGAGCAAACCACAACAGAGCACCCGCCAACCACCCAGGCATAACTGTTCAATGGTGTCGATGTTGCTTGTGGATGGTCAACGTTATTTGACTCTACAGCTGACAGATCGCTACCTTAGAATTACAAAGTTCTATCTGATATTTTTTTGCTGTTTTGAGTTACTTAGACCATGAGGCCAGAA
The DNA here is from genome assembly GCF_000002075.1 of Aplysia californica. NCBI lineage: Eukaryota > Metazoa > Mollusca > Gastropoda > Aplysiida > Aplysiidae > Aplysia > Aplysia californica. The sequence goes on along the minus strand of NW_004797635.1, from coordinate 179,488 downwards.
AGCAAACACATGGTCTATCTCTTTTATCAAAACTGTAGATTATTCGGAGTCGTTATCAATATATCAAAATAATTGCATCCGAAAACGCTTAACATGATATGAAACTCACACATTTTTTTAAACCTCAAATATCTCAAAATTAGGTAGGCCTACTGAGCAAATATAACTTTGAAATTCTAATGTAACGAGGTGTTTGTATATAACAGTTCGGTGGTAAATCGTTTCGTTGTCCCGATGCAAACGACATGGATTTGAGTTTAGTGTGGTAAAGGTTGTTTGGGGCTTTCGTTACCTTGAGGTTAAGGTGCTGGGTTCGAATCCGGGTAATGACCGAATTTTCTTTTCTAAAACTGTCTCCTTTCTTCTCCCTTCCTGCTCTCTGACAATGCTCTGTCGTCTGCTTTCGTCTCCTCTTTCTGCTCCCACCCCTTCACCTCCTTTGCCCCCTCCTCTGGGCCCCTGGCTCTTTTTGAAGCCTTTCTATTACTACTCCTTGGCTCCATCTTACAGCTGTCTTTCAGCCACACCCCTGATCTTCCGGTAGGAAAGATCTACACCTACTCTTCTCAGACAAGGGCGACAAATCTCGGAGGGCCCGTTTGCAAGTTGCGCACGTTAAAGATTCGTTGGTGGTCTAAAGTCGACAACAGTAGGCTTCGGCCGCCATCCGGGCAAAATTCAAAATTTCCTACCAACTGAAAAAGTTTAGTGTGTCCCGCGCGCTCATATGACCTTATGCAGTTGCGAGCGCCGTAAAACACTTATTTTTAAAAAAAGTTGTTTTTTTGGTCTAATTTTATCGTATGTTCCCGTCTGTCTGCTGGAATTTATCATATTCTCAAATCTGTTGAGGCTGTATATTCCAACTCGCAGTTTTAGGTCACCAGCTGACCAAAAGACATTTCTTTTACCATCTGTGAAACTTAAAACAATGGGTGAAAGGGTATAAGAACATCAAGGCTCCAAGATCGTGAATGTCTTGCCCGGTAGTTTAAAAACAAATCAAATCCTTTAATTGATTCAAATGTCAACTGAAATCATTTCTGTTTTTAAATTAATGGGATAAATATTTAGGACGAGATTTTATTCTGGTCAGAACACAATGTACTGATTGTATTCTGCTGCCGTTGCATTGTAAAGCGCTAAGAGCCTGTATACTTCTATCGTGGTTGAGCGCTATGTAAATGCCATATATTATCATTGTTCGGCGGTCCTAACAGGCAGGGTCGAAGCACTCGCCTCCCAAAATGACATAATCTGTGGAAGTAAGACCGAGAATCTTTATTAAACTTCTCCCCACACGAGACTCGAACTTATGACTTATGTGAGAAATGGTGTAGTGCCAAACTGTTATATCACAGACGTCTGTCTGTCTGTCGTCTGTGAAATCAAACGAGCCGAACTAAAGAAACAACATTTTCCTCTTCTACACCCACAATCTTAACCACAAAAATGTTCATATTCATACGTTACACGAAACAAACTTAATACAATGCTCTAATCAAGCCACAAAGAAATTTGAAAAGCCCTAACGGTTTAGTCTTTTTCATCAAAATAGAGGGTGGAAATGGGCGGCTTAGATTTATTTGATATGTCGTTTCCTCATTGTGTCATTTGAAAACCCAAAACAAACGTAAAGAAAGGACAAACATCAGCAAGACTTAAGCTTCGGAACTTTCTTCACAATGTCCACCGTTGGTCCAAGCTTACCCCC
>NW_004797635.1:175082-176478 GCF_000002075.1 Aplysia californica | reverse complement strand
GGTGGGGTAACCCATAATATTAAATTATTAAGGTGTTCTTTTTCTGTCATAGCTCGAACTATTTCTTTCTTTCTTTCTTTCTTTCTTTCTTTCTTTCTTTCTTTCTTTCTTTCTTTCTTTCTTTCTTTCTTTCTTTCTTTCTTCTTTCTTTCTTTCTTTCTTTCTTTCAAAGGAATCAGTATCAAAGAGAGGAGGAGCTCAGTATTAGAGGGATAACCACCGATTAAAGGAATACAACAAATGGGAAATTCACTTACAGAGAACCGAAAAGAAAGAAAGGACCCCCCCAAAAAAAACCCAACAACAAACAAACAAACAAAACAAACAAAATCAACAACAACAACAAACAAACAATCCCCCTGCAAATAAACGAACAAACAAACAAACAACAACAAAAACAAAACAAGATATTGATTTCAAACACTACATGTATTTATACAAACTCACACTCAGCCCCGCCGCACGAAACCTGTCCTGTGAAAGATAATACATGAAGATAAAAATAGGCCTGTTTTAATTACAATTTTGTCACGATAAACTCACTGCTCTCTGTCGTTTGTGCTGAGATAATTTCCCACAACTCGGTTACCCTTATATTTTATGAAGTAAGCTTATGTAATTAAGCAATTTAATGGAGAAAAAAATCTGAAACAGTTTGCACGTGACGACCACGCCACTGTTGTAAAGAAGAAAAAAAAAAGCAACGACTTGCACTAGAAGAGACAATTCTTGACCGCAAAAAGCATCATTCGTAATGTTGTTTTGTTTTGGGTTTTTTTTACCTCTGGTTTTAATCCAATTTGTGAAGTTAATCAAATTTGAAGATCGTGTGAATAATCCGGTCCAGTTTGTTCACCTGTGTGGGAACAAAGATCCTTAGCGTGCAAGTTTTTCATTTTCCAAGATTTGCTTAAGATTGAGAAGAAAACCGAAGAGAATCCAACGTAAAACTGCTGAACTGATACACGTTCACTTTTATTTCCGCGAAGGAAAGAACTCGCAGAAACAGATGTGTATATCATTGGACCTCTTAAAGGAGATGAGGGGCAGTGTTAACAATATTACCTCGTCTTTATTATCAGCAGACGAAGGATTTTTCTTCCAAGTCCGTTTTTGGTATTGAGCAACCAGTTCTGTTGACGAGACGAGTTCTGCCGTATTTAACACTTGGGTGTTGGGGTCTTTCCGTGCACAGATAGACAAAGGCTGGAGGATACATGATTCAGAAGACAAAGGTGGAAAGGGGGATAATCGAAACGAGGGATGACAGGAGTGTTGTGGATGTATAATTCAAAGGATTCACACAAAGAACCGAAGAAAAATTAAATGAGGTATTTCAATATGAATTTGATAATATTTAAGGGTAAATTTGAAATACGAAACAAAATCCCCCCCC
>NW_004797635.1:170747-172943 GCF_000002075.1 Aplysia californica | reverse complement strand
ACAAACAAAGCGGATAAAGGAAAAGGATTTTTTAGAAGGGGGGAGGGGGGAGGGAGGAGGAGAGATGAAGGAGTCCATCGCTCCGCTCATCGATCATAAACGGAAAGACAGCGAAGGACAGCAGCTCTCCTGTGAGAGAGATCGGAAAGTGAAGACGAGCTCTTCGGCGTGCGAGAACAGAAAGACTCCGACGGTCCCACGGTCAAAGTTGAACGCTGACGGACAGTGATTTGTGGGAGTCCTATCTTGAAGGGAATGGTTGAGAGTTTAATTATAGCTGGTAATTTCAAATACATGTATGTACCAAGGATTACTCCTTGGTATGTACTTGAAAATATTGTGTTCTTTAATTAACACAAACGTGCGTTATTGTGGATTTGCAAAAAGTTGTAAAATTTGACGTTTAAACAGTTTTTGTTGAAATTTTACAAACTTACGTACCGGTACATATAATGTGAGACATCGAGGTGAAATCAGGTGATTGTCAAAATAATGTAATCCGAGAAATCGGCATTTTTTGGGGCATGTTTGGACATTTCTTTTTGAATTTTGGTGTCATGGCTCAACACCTTGGATGTCCATTCAAAAACAATTTTATGTGTGGACTTTATGGAAAAAAAAAACGTTGATTTAAAGCACACAAAAATGTCAGTTTGCAGTTTCCAAGGACATTATGCTATTGAAGTAACCAAAAGAAATCAAATAACCAGTCACGCCACACACACCTCCCCTTACCCCCACACACTTAAAATGATAACAAATCATTTTTTTTAAACGCCAACAAAACAATTCAACAACGAAAACCTACTAAAACATAACAAACAAATAAACTGACAACACCCCGCCCCTAACCAATACACACACACACACACACACACACACACACACACACACACACACACACACACCACACCACACACACACACACACACACACACACACACACACACACACACCACACACACACACACACACACACACACACACACACACACACACACCACACACACACACACACACACACACACACACACACACACACCACACACACACACACACACACACACACACACACATACACAAAACAAACAACAAAAACTAAACACAAAAGCCAAAAGACTAAAACACAAGAATCAGATAACAACAGCCCCCCCCCCTCACACTCCTTTATATCTCTCTCTTTCTCTCTCTTTCTCTCTCTCTCTCTCGTTCTCTCACGCTCTTTCTGGCTCTTTCACGCTCTCTCTCGCTCTCTCTCTCTATCTTTCTCTCTCTCTCTCTCTCTCCCCCTTTCTCTCTCCCTTTCTCTCTCTCTCTCTCTCTCTCTCTCTCTCTCTCTCTCTCTCTCTCTCTCTCACTCTCTCTCTCTCTCTCGGTCTCCCTCCACCCTGCCCCCTCCACCAACCTTTCCGCCAAATCAAAACCAAACCGTGAACTGACATCGATTCCTCTGGTGGTGTAGTTGTCTCCCCTGCCCACTTCCCACGAGAACCGTCTCCACACTCCACGTCTCCACAGCTCACCAGCCCCCCGCCTCATTGCCGGTCAGTCATTTGCGCCGGTTTCGCTCAGATTATTGAATTTAATGAGAGATCATCCCAGATGAAGCAAGATATTTTCTTCTGTTTCTTTTTGGCTTTCTCTTTCTTTCTTTCTGTCTTTTTTTAAAACCCCCTTTCTGTCTTTTGCTATGAGCTGTGGGAAAATAATATGTGTGTGCCTGGAGAAAGGCCCCAGTTGTCGGCAAAGCTATTTTTGAGCAACTGGGTGAAAAGGCAAAAGAAGTTAGGCCTGGTCAAAAATTACGTTCATTCGCAAATTACATAATTAACCGTTTCTTAAAACATATTGAAAGGATTTCGTAATGTTTTTTCTGCATTAATTATTTTTGCGACATGTTGTACTTCACAAAGGTTAAAAATGTGCCAGAAATTTATGGTTTCTTCCAAACTTTGTAAATAAAATGTAGCATGTTTTTAAAACAACTCAAGATATTTGAAAAATTAAAACAATCAGCGTGTTCAGCATTGAATTTGTTACTAAAATATGCTTTATTGTAATACACACACACACACACACACACACACACACACACACACACACACACACACACACACACACACACACACACACACACATAGATAGAGAGAGAGAGAGAGAGAGAGAGAGAGAGAGAGAGAGAGAGAGAGATAGATA
>NW_004797635.1:169519-170647 GCF_000002075.1 Aplysia californica | reverse complement strand
ATATATAATGTCCTACAATTGAGACGTCTCTTAAGGCAAACGTCGGATCGAAACATTGAAACCAAGGTAAACAATGCCCACTCGTTAAGAGAAGTACTCGAGGAAGGCCTACCTCTAGGTTCCTGTCTGAGTTGCACTTTGTTCCTGATCTTCTTTAATGGTGTGACGAAGTGCTGAAATGAAAAAACAACAACAACAACTCTTTATGCCGATGATCTTGCTCTCTGGCAGACACATCACAGCACGATAGTAGGGGCAGGGAAATTAAATAAGGACCTCAAGAGGCTCCACAATTACTGTCAGCAATGGAAACTTAAAATAAACTGCACGAAAACAATATACACCATCTTCACGAACAGCCATAAAGCAGCCAAAGAAAATCTCAAACTAAAGATAGGAAATGAAAGTCTCCCAAAAGAAGAACATCCAACTTTCCTAGGAGTCAAACTTGACCATAGGCTAACCATGAAAAGCCAAGTGGAGAACCTAAGGAACAAGGAAAAAAAAAGACTCCAACTTTTAAAGAAACTCGCAAGCAGTTCATGAGGGTCAGACAAACAAACTCTGAGAGCTCTGTACCTGGGTTATGTCTGATCTTTCCTGGAATACAGCAATAGCCTACTCACTGTGTGCAGTACAACTACTTGCAACACCCTTGACAAGGTCCAAAACAATGCACTTCGTTTTATAAATGGTGGCATGAGATCCACACCTACCGCCGCGGGGGAAATCCTTTCAAATGTTGAACCCCTGAGAATCCGCAGAGATAAAGCAGTTTTGGAGCTACATAAAAGAACTAAAAGAATGTGCCCCAACCATCCAAACAGGAAATTAGTAGAAACATGGAAACCAAAGAAACGAATTCAACAAAAGTCAATCATGCCTCACATCACAGAACTAATGGAGAGTCACCATCTACGACAAAACAGAAAAGTAACCAAAAGAGTCCACCAAAACATCCCTCCCCACCTTTCTTTAAAAAAGCCAATCATTACAACATCTCTCTTAAAGACAAGAGCATAAAATCTTCAGACCTAGTGACGCTGATGCTTGCATCACACCAAACAATCGATAGCTGTTCAGATGACTGGATACACGTCAATACGGACGGCTCAGAATTCAAAGGCA
>NW_004797635.1:164273-166043 GCF_000002075.1 Aplysia californica | reverse complement strand
AAGAAGAAGAAGAAGAAGAAGAAGAAGAAGAAGAAGAAGAAGAAGAAGAAGAACAACAACAACAACAACAACAACAACAACAACAACAAACAACAACATGCATACTAATACGTGTACTATGAAATATGCAAATTTGTGTTTCTGATTTGAGTATGATGGCTCGAAATATGCTGCAATGTTGCTTTTGGTTTGCAAGTGGTGTGACATAATTGTGTCCGCTACGTTTCTAAGAGTTTAAGTTATTGTTTGATCGTTTGTTTGTTTGTTCTAATTAAAATTTGATCTTTTTTGCGCTCTGTTCAATTGAGAATGGGGTACAATTAGTTTTTCTATTTGACATAGGGTACATGTATTAAACATGTCTGGTTTTCTCGACACTTAACATTGTATTTTATTGAAACAAAATAATAAAATGTGTTCTTAGAAGAATGACTTCTTTCAATGGAAAATTCTTGTTGGTGGCCAGTACAACAGCAAGGATGAGAGAGGATGATGAGATGATAATGATGATGGTGGTGGTGATGATGATGATGATGATGATGATGATGATGATGATGACGACGACGACGACGACGACTTTGGTACAATGCGTTCTTTTTAGACAAATAAGGATGAAAGAGATTAACATTGTCGTTTTTGGAATTGACAAAACACAGCTGTTTTCTTCATATATGCCAATATAACCCGTTTCTTTATTTCATAGTCCAAGGCTTAATTTGAAGAAGTTAAGTAAAAAAGCTCCAAGTTTGGGTCAACTTAAATTCATATTCGAGTAAAAGTCTTAAAGTCGCGGCCCGCGGCCAGTTTAAGTCTGCTGATAGATTTCCTTCCAGGGCAGTGCTACTGACTGAAATGTCTAAAGGCTATTCCCAAAGGGGGGATATTAACGTGTTCTTATGCTCAATAGAATTGTAAATGGGCTGATTTATCAAATCATACTCATACTGTGCCGGAACAACATTGGGGGAACTGTTGATTTTTCTTTCCTCCTCCTTACTATCGTCATTTTTTCCTCTACTTCTTTTTTTAAAAATCACTCTCTAGTGAACTGCTATTTCCGGGGTGCCCCGAAAGTTTAAGTAGAGTAAGCTCTATTCCCCTTTTGGACTTCTCAGTTGACATCCACCCCTTGGCGCTCATGTGACCTTGTGCAGTTGCGAGTGCCGTAAAACCTTACTAAAACATAAGCAGATAGCTATTTTGCAGCCACTACTTAACATCAAAGTGTAAGCTTACGTACAACATTCAAGCAGAAAGATGGAGATAGGCGCTAAAAAGTTTCCCCTCACGAGATTCCAATTCAAGTCCTCCGCGTTTGACACCGAAGGGCTTAACCGCTACCCAAAAGACCAAAAACTTAAACGATCGGTATCTCGGCGGGAAAAAAAGTAAGAGAAATTCACAGTGTAGCTAATTACTCCTTAATCCCGAAAAACAAAACCCACACACAACGAAAAAACACCCCCCCCCCAAAAAAAAAAAGCTACAACAAAAAACAAAAACAAACTTACAAACAACAACCAACGAACAAAACACCAAGCTCAAGAAAATTACATTGGGTATTCGAACCAGTTTCATCCACATCATAGCCCAGCATGACGTCAACTGTGCTGGTAGTGGTAGCTCGCTCTGAAACAAACGCCAGGACCTCTAACAGTATGAGCTCATTAGTCGGGTCACGGGATTGAAATAACAGGACATTCCCTCATCCAGGAAGACGATTTTGACCTTTGACTCATCACTAATCAGAGACAGACAGAGAAACACCCC
>NW_004797635.1:162078-163640 GCF_000002075.1 Aplysia californica | reverse complement strand
GGTTATCTTTTCGTTTGAAAAGAGGTGGTGTGGGGTGGGATGGGGTGGGGTTCTCGGGTTATATGATGACACTCTAAGTGGCACGCCGGGCGGTACGTCATGGTGATTCAATACTGGGGCAAACTCTCCATGGGCCAACCTAGAGCAGTCCACAAGTGAAAAGACACAGTCCCCACCAGCTAAGCCAATTTTCGACCCGGACAAAGAGGCCGGAAACAAAGACAATAATTCTCAGTTGATTCGTTTTTCCAAATGTTAACAGGCTCCCCGTGAGCCCACCAAAACTGCATCTGTTTTGGCTTTTATCGCTCCATTCTTTGGTCGTAGAGAAGGCGGCTGAACTTGGGCAGCGAATAGATGGAACCATCTGAAACATCTGCATGGAAGAATTCAAACATATGAAAGAAGTACCGCCCATTTTTAGAATGCTTTGCATGTCAAATCAATCTGCTTGGAGAATTTCGTCACTTATCCATCAGAAGTCATGGCTTCTTCGCCAGGTTTCTTGATGTAAAGATCCTCGTCTTTAGATACAAAGTCTGTCACGAATATTTCTGATCATGATCCTCGCAAGTTCTCCCCCTACTCCCCATCCCCCCATCCCCCACCCAAAAAAATAAAAAAAATGTAATGAATTCGTTGTCGTTGAGGCTTTGCTTTGCTGTCCCAACTGTTCAGGTTGCACCCAAATGTTATGATTTTGACCAACTGTTAAAGTTTTATCTCCATGTGTTTGATCTGTCTTCTCCATGCGCCGATCTTCCGTAACAGTAATAGACCTAGTTTTCTAGGCTTCAGTTTTCTGTTCTTGTTCAGATGGCCAAGTAATTGGGCCTGTCGTTTCCCTATTGTTCCTCTCTGTGACGTTCTTTTGTTTTGAGTCTTTTCAGCTGCTTTTTTCTTGTTTCTGTTTTTCTTTTATTTTTATTGTGTCCTCTAAAGTCTTTTGAGCAACTACATTGTGAATGTTTCAAGGTTGTTTTTTTTGTCAAAGTACTGCTGATGGTCCAACTGTCAGAAACATGTGATTTTTGTCTGTTCCGTTCTTTATCATTGACCTTTCAATGTGTCCTCAAAGGTCTTTTGAGAAACTAAGCTACACTATGATTGTTTCAATTTTTTCTTCTGTCAGCTCATGTCTTCTGATGGCCCTACTGTCAAAACCAATAATATGACTTAGGGTTCCCAGTTTTTATAATTGAACGTTTAATGTGTCCTCAAAATCGAAACTATAATACATGTACCGGTATCCTAAATCTATCCAGTTTTTTTTTTGGTCAGTGTACTTGAGCCTAACTCAAAAAGATTTCTGATGCTTCAACTGTTATGACTCATAGCCAATTTTTAGACTTTGGGTTGTCTGTTCTGTGTCACTGAATGCTCGAGGTCGTCGTCGTCGTTCTTATTGTTGTTAGTGTTGTTGTCGATGTTGTAGATGTTTGACGGCCCCATGGACACAACATAAATCATTTAGGTCACGGAATGCGTTGGCCCTGTCTATCAAGGCCAACCCGGGCTGAGAGGGAAACAGCATCCCAGCAGACAAACATGGACACTCGATT
>NW_004797635.1:159763-161935 GCF_000002075.1 Aplysia californica | reverse complement strand
CACACACACACACACACACACACACACACACAACACACACACACGCACACACACACACACACTCACACACACTCAAAATGTTCTTTCACGAGAATTCTTCTGCGTACTGATTAATACCACAATCGAGGTATCAAAACTACTCTTGAAGAGGACCCACTTAAAGGACAATAATTCAGTCAATAGTGCCCTAATTTTAACGAAACTTCCAACAAATGAAATTATTCAACCACGAGTAGACCTACACCAAGTTTTTAAACATGAATAAAAATCCATCAACGCCTTCGCGAAATTTCAAGTTTTAAAATTTTGAACTAAATTTGGGCCAAACCGCAAAATTTCAATTTCTTAAAAGTGTTCAGCCACAGGAGCGTGATCAGCCCGTTCTGGTTTCAGGATAAAGACTGCAAATCCACGACAGCCACATCAGATGAACATCTCACCAAGCAGAGAAAGTTTTGGAGAAGTTTGGGGAGGAGACGGTGTTACGCTGAAGACGCGTCTCGGGCAACACCCCAAAAATGTCTAGAGTGGCCCTTGTGTGGTTTAAAAAAAGGTTTGGAGAAAACCTTATAAACTTTATGCTTACAAATGAATAGTTATCACATTTCCCCAAGCTTGAGCTCTTTAGATTATTACATTGGGTCTTTTTTTGACATAGTCTACGGGAACAAGCCACAAACGTGGGCAGTTGGCGGGTGCTCTGGTGTGGTTTGCTCCTTCTTTTCTATCAAACAACTATCCGTCTTTATCTCTCCTCCTTTTTTTATGTTTGTTACTCTCTTGTAGCACCGAAATATTGCTATTTAAATTGGTCCTCTTTTTTATGACACCCAGTATTTAAATGTCGTATTCAGAGAATACTACTCAAACAGACAATGTCGCGTCAAAGGGAAAGGGTTAATATAGCAATGCTGCTGTCGTATCATCATTTCGTTATTTTGACATTCTGTTCAAGGCTGACCTGACAGCAAATCAACGACAGTTACATCAGATGTTCCTTTGCCCGGAACATTGACCAGCCATTGATAAGGTATGTCTTCACGGACGTGAATCCTTTAACACTTTGGACCTCACTGTTATCTTCACAGGTACACACTTTGCCGCACTAAAATCTAGAAAAGAGTCTGCACTGTAATGAACACCTTTCATCCATTCTCTGATTTAAATATGGTTATTTTTTTTTATACCACTACTCTTTTCCAGGAAAAATTTAAACTGAATTTCTCTGTGTAAATAAATTTGGAAAGATCGACTTGTGTTCATTTCATTGTTCATTATATTCAATTACTAGCTGGACCCCCTTTTGATGAAAGGAAAGATCGGTGCATTAACATCAACTGAAAGTCATTGGCCTACTATATTTACACTCTACTGGAATGGAGCAATAAATCTTGAGAGAAAAGTGACACACGTCATGAGTTTCCAAGTTGCCAATAATAAATGTATAGATTGATTCTCTCTCTATTTCGCTTTTGTGGTTGTACACTCCATAATTTCAAAGGTATAGAACAGTACGCACGGCTAGTGAACGGAAACCTCACTTGTTCACAATGGCATCCTAGAAGACGGACTTTCCCAAGATTAGATCTAAACGAAACTAATGAAAAACTGAAAATTAAACTACAGTGACGTCAGGCTCCTCAATGAAACTGTACACCCTTTAAATGATTCTGAACCACCATAAATTTGGTCAAATTCGAAAGTTAAGAGGTTTGGAAGTTTTAGGCTTCGAAAGTGGCAAACTTTCACCAATATAATATGTATAGATACCATTGGAAGAATAGTCTTCTTCAGTGTTTCCTGGTTTAAAAGGTCCTATTTATATACATGTATTAGGTTTAGGTTACTAGTCATTTGTTCCTAGCGGGCCTCAGGCTCTTGCATGCTTAGTCGGTGTTCTAGTGGTTAGGCTCTCAGATTTGCAATTATAAGGTCGTAGGTTTGAATCCTGTCACCTGCCCAACGTTATGTCCTTGGGAAAGACACTTCACCCGAATTTTCCTCACTTCACCCAGGCTGGAATGGGTACCCAGCAATAGACAGTGAAAGATCTTGTCAGTTTGTTAGTGTTTGAGTGCTTGATCAGCTGCTTGCACTGTATGCTTCCCGGGAAGCAGAGAATGTTTCTGAAGGTGATATTATCTGCTGGGGTAATAATATTGTGTAAAGCGT
>NW_004797635.1:152115-159139 GCF_000002075.1 Aplysia californica | reverse complement strand
TATTATTATTATTATTATTAGTCCAGTCCTGAGACAGACACGAGACTCCTTCGGTAGCTCCAAATGTCCTGTTTGCTTGTTTTTGGAGAATTTCTGATGCTGAGCAAGAGGTGGATGTCAACAGAGAAGTCCAAACGGGGAATCAGACTTTCTCTACTCACCTCTCTAGCCCCAACAGCACAAAATCTGCCTCGACTATCAAGGCAACCCGGAAATAGCAGTTCATAAAAGAGTGAAAAACATACAAAAGAAATAGAGTAAAAATGACAATAGTAAGATGAGAAAAAAGCAGCAGTTCCCTCTGTGGTGTTCCGGCACAGTACGAGCATGACATTGATAAATCGGCCCATTTACAATTCTACTGTGCGTAAGAACATTTTAATACCCCTTTGGGAATGGCCTAAAGACAACTTCAGTCAGTAGCACTGTCCTGGGGGGGGGGGGGTCTGCAATCTCTGCCTGGAAGGATCAATCCCAGACTAACTGATGCATGGAGTCTGAGAACTGGACACGAATTCACTGTGGTAACATAAACTGTGCCGATGACGGACTTATTTCCAACCGTCTTAGGGCTTTTTCAGCTTTACTTCAATGCTGACAACATCATCGTAGCCACAACGCTACCTTAGAATTACAAAGTAGTTCTACCTGACATTTTTGGCCGTTTTCAGCTACTAAAACCATGATCTTAGAAACGATATGTTCTATCTATCTGCTTTACCAAAATCCTAGGATTATTCGGAGTCCTCACCAAGATATTCAAATAATGCATTTGAAAAAGCTTGACATGCAGAGAAAATCAAAATTTTAGGTCAGTCATAAAACTATGAACTTCTCTCCAGGCTGCTGTACCCTGTTAAGTGTCATTCATACATTAATTTTCTCTAGTTTCGCAGTTATTCTGAAACTTGTCAATTCTGATATGAATGTCTTCTGATTCTCCTTCTGAAAGTCCAGATTCTGTATTGAAGACCTCAAAACCAACTTCGCCTATCAAATGGGGGAGGGGTTGTTACTTGCAGTCCCTTTTGGTATTTTGGTGCTATCTTGCTTGCAGTCCCTTTGTTTGTTTGTATGTTTGTTTGTTTGTGTGTTGTAGTTTGTTTGGGTGCGATCTGTGACCTCCATAAAACATGTGAAACTTCTGTCTCCATCTTTTAAAATGTTCGTTTACTTCAGCTCAAAGGACAGAGGTGGGGGTCGCACTGGACATACTAGCCATTCTGTAAAATGGTGAAATGGTATAGGTTTAACCCCCCCATCAACACCATTAAGTTATTTAAGAGGTGCAACCTCCAAGTTTAACGTCCATCTCCGAAAGGATCGAGCCAAGTGGGGCATTTGTGTTAAGTGTCTTTCCCAAGGACACGACGTCGGACCAGGCTGAACCCGGAACCTCCGATCCCAGAATCTCACTAAATTTCTCTAGATCTATTACAGGCCCGGTAGCCTAACCACTGGGCTACCGACGACACAGCTATTCTGTGTAGATCCGTATATTATGTAGACTAGTAGGGCTTTGTTTGGTTTAGCTCGTCCGTTGATTTCGTGAGACCCGTGTCTTGCTCGACACTCCACGTCAACAAGGATAGACAGAGGTTATGGCAAGACTTTGTGGCGCTCGGTGAAAATACTCCTGACTATGGGATGTACATTTTAGTCACCCAACGCCTTGTAGTGTTCATGGACGGTGGAATGTGATGTGATTTCTCTCAGCTGGATGGGTTTAACCCTATCTGACACTATGTCATGATCTTGTCAAAACTTCATGCGGTCAAAATTTCCAGGCACAACTTATCCTCAAATATCTCTTTCAAAAGTGAAGCAATGTCACCTGTGCTTGGAACAGCAGTTTGTATCAATTTGTCTCAACGTAATCATATTTTTTTCACAACAAGTAATGCTAGATTAAAAACACCTTTCTTAATAAATATGTCACTACCTTAGAATTACAAAGATCCATCTGACATTTTTGGCCGTTTTAAGTTACTAAGACCTTGAGGTCAGAAACCATGTTATATCTGCTCCATCAAAATCGTAAGATTATTCGGAATCATTATCAAGATATTTAAAAAATTGCATTCGAAAAAGCTTGACCATGTTGCGAAACTCAACATTTTTTACTTCAAATTTCTCAGAACTAGATAGAACTTTGTTATTCTAGAGTAGCGATATATAAAAATACTACGAATCTCCGTCGCGCGGAAAATGGGAGTGTTCACAGCACTTCCTGCTTCTGCTACACATTTATTGCATTCATACGTGGTCTACGTCACAGCTCTCCAGTGACTCTTTTTGGAGGTAAATCTTTTAGCCCACTCATGACTGTGAGCTCTTGATAAATAACTTTTATTTTATGATTACTCTGACGATAAGCAACTTGATGGTAAGGAGGATACTGCGACAGAAAGATTCCTTGATTAATTTGATGCTGTCATTCTTAACTTTATTACATGTACGAGATAATCGTAGATACCGGTTAGGATGTGCCATTTTGCAAACAATCTTCATAACTTACAGCAAGCAACTCTCAATATATTAGTAATTGCGAAAAGGTATAGGTTTATCAATACTGTTAGGTTATTTACTAGTAAAAGACGGGACGTCCGAGTTTTAACATCCATCTCTGATAGGATCGAGCAAAGTGGGAAAGTCGTGTAAAGTGCCTTTCCCAAAGACACGCCACGACGGTGGACCGAGCTGAGGCTCGAACCCCCGAACCCGCAATCTCACGATTACGAGTCCGGTAGCCTAACCACCAGGCTACTGACGACACCAATATATTTTTAGTATAAGACTAAAGAGTTTACAAGAAGAGAAGAACAGTGTAACGCGCCCTATTCAGTATCCATGTACTTGTGCCAGGGTGGTTTGGTTTGAACAATAAGAAGTAAATGTAACCATCAATGGTTGCAAAACGAAGTTTAAAAAATATGTTTCAAGTTTTGTTCAACACCATTAGTTGCCCTCGAACTAAAAGTTCTCAAAACATGGGTTCCAAGCACACATGAGTTCCAAAACGTAGTGTCGTGATTTGAAGAAGTAGAGTGGAATTGCTTTTAAAAATGTGATTGTCCCAGCTCATAAGATGTAAACCTTTAAAAAAGTTTGTAGAAACCATCGACTGGAATTTGTAAAATGTGTATTTGTTAGTTAGGCATTTTCCAGAAAATAGCGCACAGGTATTAAAAAAATATTCTTGCAACAGGTTGTACTTGGTTACGTGTTACCAGCAACAGGGAAGTGCCTAACCTGATTTCAGAATAAAAAGTGAGAGCTTTGAAGTGCAAGATGGGTGTCCCCGTTAGCTCAATTGGAATCATATTCTGGTTTACCGGGCAGATGGCGCTGGTTCGAATCCCCAATGAAGCGTTATGAATTTGAGCTGTTTTGAAAAGTTTTTAAAGGCTCTTCGCTCATTTGACTCTTTCCTATCGGATGTGGATGTTAAATTCGGAGGTCCCACCTCATTTGTAACCTTGCAGTGTTCAAAGGGGCATGAAATCTATGCAAGTTTGCAATAATAAGAGCAAGAGTAAGGCCAAGGTCGGCCGCCACCTGGGCAAAAGTCAAAATTTCCTACCAAATAATAAATGTCTAATGTGTCCTGCGCGCTCATATGACCTTATGCTGTTGCGAGCGCCGTAAAACACTTAACAAAAAAAAATAATTTAATAAGGCCAGTGAAAGTACCGTCAACATCCCGAGTCAGTGTGAGACATGACGGAGAAAGGGTTAATGGAGCCAGTCCTTGTTGAGAGAAGTCATTGATAAAATCATAACGTGCGACAAGGGGCGTTGTGGGATGTGTGTACCACGTGACTCTCGTGTGCTGTGGTCGTCCTGGTCAAGAGGACAACGCGGGCAGTGGCTCGTTGGACGGACACGAGAAGATAGGAGTGAAGGGGACGTCAGTAGCGGCGCTTATCTCTAGATATCTACCTCAGAAGTCTTGTTGACAGTTTGGATGTCAAGTAAGTTCGGGGGATTCATAATACGGTCCAGTCTGCACAAGATGACCACCCATTGTCGAGTCCTCTCGGACAGTGTCATTAAAAGATAAATAGATCTATATACGTGTAACCAAAAAACGACACATCCAATTGCTCGGATTGTCGTTCGCGACTGTGCTCACTATGGTGCACTGGTCTATCGTTTTGTATGACGATATCATTCAGTTGATTCACGTGGTTTTGATATTTTGTCAAATTCTGTGAAAATGTCTGGATAACATTGAAAACAAAAACTACACACGCAAAGTTGGACTCCTTCCAAATTCCAAGGCTAAATCAACCAATTTATCCAACCCAGTGTACTTTTCTTTCAAAGTCAAACCCAAGGACAAAATATTCATGCATGATGACGTACCTGCTTATAAGGCTGTTGTGACAAATCAATTTATCAAAACTAACATAATTCCTTCTCTGCACCCAATCACCAAATTTCAATCCAACTGAACACTTGCAGGGCATTTTAGATCGCGCCATTTCGTGCCAGACCACACCAGCCCCGTACCCTTGCTCTGTTAGAGCACACCTTAATTCAAGAGTGGAATATCATCCCTCAATAGACAATACCTAGATTCATCCCGTTCGTGAATCGACTATGTGAAAATGTGAGAACGCCAGATTATGTCATCACACGTTACTGAAAGCTGTCACTTTTCATTTAGACCCCCGACAACTGTAAGTTCAAATTTGAAGATTAAGAACATTCTTAACTTTGTATGAAGGCACTGTCGTATTTGAAAATTTCAGACAGAGTTGATAAATATTAATCAAGACATTGCCTTTAAGAAGAGGTATGAAGTTAAAAAATGTTAAATAGATTAATTATAATTATATAATATGTATACATAATACATACCGAATCCCGTGTATCTACGTGGTGCGCTTAATCTATCGATATTTCCGGTGTTTTTCCGGCTCTCTACCAATGCTCTGTCGCATGCTTTCGTCTCGACTTTCTGCCCCCCCCCCACCCATTTTCTCCCTCCTCCTCTAGGCTCTAGACTCTTTATACCCCTTGGCTCCTTACTGCTGTCTTTCAGCAACATCCCTGATCTTAGGGTATATAAGATTGAACACCTAGCCTGCTCGGATCAGGGCGAAAAAATCTCGGAGGTCCCGTGTGCAAGTTGCGCACTTTAAACATCCTTTGAGGATCCTAAAATGGATAAGAGTAGGCTTCGGCAGCCACCCTGGCAAAATTCAAAATCAATTCCTACCAAAACTGAAAATGTTTAATGTGTCCCGCGTGCTCATATGACCTTCTGTAGTTGCGAGCGCCGTGAAACACTGAGAAAAAAAAGCTACCTTGCCAAACAAGTCAGCAGTCACCCACTACTGTATCGACATAAAAATGCTAATCAGTTCATACATTATAAAAACGTCAACATCAGCATGGCCTTTCTCACGCTGGACCATGCTATAGGCTGCTACGAATAAACGCCTTCTAATTCCACCTTTCCCTATCCTGGGCTAGCCGCTTGATGTTATTCCATGTCTTCCCACTTTTCTGTACATCAATTTCCAAGACTTCTCCAGGTTCTACATGTTCTTCCCCATAATCTTTTACCATGTGGGTTCCAATCCAATATTTTCATTGCTTTGCAGCAGCATATTTGAACATAAAAAGTCTGGCTTGGGTTAATAACTCACAGTGTGAAAAATAACAAGTCTGCTCGTCGAATAAAAGCTTATTAATGCTTTAAGGTTACAAAAAGAATGTCGTCGCATTGTGAAATCGGCCAGTTGTTAGCCAGTGGGTGAAAAGGATAGAACATGCATAATATATATGGAGATGGCAATAATGAAACCTGACCACAGGTGATTTAGATCACAAATTATAAGCTGTTAAAAAGTGAGTCTTCCGACTTGTGCCAAAATTGCCGCTTGTTAGATCTATATCATTATTATATGTATTGTGGGATGGTATTTCAAATGGCGGACCTAGAATTTAATAGGGGGGAAAAGTCCCACTGTTTCTCCAGAACATTGACAGCTTTACCCCTGGCGCGACAAGCGTGTTATCAGTTGGACATTCTGAAAGGAAAACGTACAGACCTGCAACAGGTCTATTGAGCTCTGAGGTGCAATATAGTTTTTACATTTAAAACTCATAGTAGATTTCAAACAATTCACTTTTTAAAGGAAACCAGTGAGCTTCTCTCAATATTATTGTGCTCTCTGTCTTCTCTTTAATTTACTTTTACTTGTTGCCGTTAAGCGTCGAGGGAATATGCCGTTTTCTATGGTAGGCCAGCTCCGCGGCTCTTTCAGTTCACTCTCGGTTTATCTTGTTGCGTTGTTTTGGATGATCTGGATCTTTTCAGTCTTGTTTACAGGCATCCGGGGACTCTCGTGACCTAGAGGTTAAGGTGTCCGCTCTCATATAATAGGTCCCGGGTTCGAATCCGGAAAGCGATGGAATATTTTCTTCTCTAACTTGTTCTCCATTCACATCTTTTCCTGCTCTCTAACAATGTTATGTCTGTTTTCGTCTCCACCTTCGGCCCCCACCCCCTCACCTCCTTTGCTCCCTCCTTTGAGTTCCTGGCTCTTTCTGCAGCCTTTCTACTGCTACTCCTTGGCTCCTTCTTACTGCTGTCTTTCAGCAACACCCCTGTTCTTATAGTGGGTAAGATCTACAACTAGCCTTCTCGGACAAGGGCGAAAAATCTAGGAGGTCCTGAGTGCGAGTTACGCTCGTTAAAGATCCCTTGGTGATCTAAAATCGATTAGAGTAGGCTTCGACCGCCACCCAGGAAAAATTCAAAATTTCCTACCAACTGAAAATGTTTGGTGAGTCCCGCGCTCATATGATGACCTTATGCAGTTGCGAGCGTCGTAAAACATTTACCAATAAAAAAAAAATTAGACGCATCCCAACTATTGATGAGTCTGTTGGTTTTTGTTTTTTTCGTAAACATACTTAAACTCACGGACACGCCAAGAGGCGTGTATAACAGTGAGCAAAATGTACAGTAAGAGCAAGGAGAACGAATATTGAGGGGGGGGGGGGG
>NW_004797635.1:150001-151742 GCF_000002075.1 Aplysia californica | reverse complement strand
ATATAATTCCCCTCCTTCTCCAGTAATGTCTGACATCACAGTTCGGAGAGCTCGCCTCTCGGATTACTCCGCAGTCATTGATGGCATCGGTGACGTGTACTGGGGCCGGGACTACTTACCCGCGTACTTCCGCACCTTTGTCACAGACGACGACTATATCTCCTTTGTGGCGGAGGACAAAGGAATGGTGGTGAGTGCAGTCCATAGACATTATGAATCCTTGATCGTGCACTGTCATGGCCGACAGATGAACAGTGGTGAGTGCAGTCCATAGACATTATGAATCCTAGATTGTGCACTTTCATGGCGGAGAACAGAGGGATGGTGGTAAATGCAGTCCTTAGGCATTATAATATTTAGATCGTGCACTGTCATGGCCGAGAAATGAACAGGGATGAGTGCATTCCATAGACATTATAATATCCTAGATCGTGCACTGTCATGGCTGAGAAACGAAAGGAGGTGAGTGCATTCCATAAACTTGAATTACAATAATCCTAGATCGTGCACTGTAATGGCGGAGGAGGAAATGGTGGGGAGTGCAGTCTGTATACGTGATGATATCACATATTGTGCCCATAAAAAAATAAATATTCAACATTGTAAATCTATGTGTTTTTACGTCCCCATTGACCCAATCTAGGTTATTTAGCAGGCGGGCCTTTGACCATGCCTGTCAGAACCAACCAGGGCTGAAAGAGATAAAACATCTCAGCAGAAAGTCCGAGATATCGAAATAAAAAATTCTTCCCACTCGAAGGTCGAACTCGGGCCTTCTGCCTACGACAACGAATAATCCAACCGCTACATGATGGACGCCAGTTTGCTTTCTAAAAAAACAACAACAAAAAACAAAAAACCCAATAACCCCCCCCCCCAACAAAACAACAAAAAGCCAACATATTTGAGCTATTGCGCATCATACTTTCCCTCCGTACTCTTCGATTGCTTTCAAAACGAGTAAATTGGTGCCTCCCCCGTTAGAGTTTCCAGTGGTAGATATCACATTACATTTCATTACAAGTCTATGGTAAATCCCAAAATTATGATTAGCATTACAAAGCCTTCTAACATTCTTTTTTTTATGCTGCGTGTAATTTCGCTTTGATATCTTCAAAAATGTGAAGAAAAACTTTGATCTGGACTCAAAATCTACCGGTGTCGATGGTGTAGCGGTTTGGTGCTTCGCCGTCACTCACAGATGACCCGCGATCGATTACTGCGTTCGGGGTTCTCGTGGTCTAGAGGTTACAGTGTTCGCCTCTCATTCAATAGATCCCAGGTTCGGATCCGGATAGCATCGGAAACCTTTCTTCTCTAAAATTTTCTCCTTTCCCCTCCTTTCCTGCTCTTCAACAATGTTCTATCGTTTGCTTTCGTCTCCACTATCTACCCCCTTCCCCTCACCTCCTTTGCCCCCTCCTCTGGGCTTCTGACTCTTTCTGCAGTCTTTCTACTGTTACTCCTTGGCTCCTTACTGCTGTCTTTCAGCCCCACCCCTGATCATAAGGAAGGTAAGATCTACACTTAGCCTTCTCGGATAAGGGCGAAAAATCTCGGAAGTCCCGTGTGCAAGTTGTGCACGATGAAATGCCTTGGTTGTCCTAAATCGATAAAAGTAGGCTTCTGCCGCCACCCGGGCAAAATTCAAAATTTCCTACCATTTACAAAATGTTTGGTGTGTCCCGCGCGCTCACATGGCCTTTTGCAGTTGCGAGCGCCGTAAAACACTTACAAAAAA
>NW_004797635.1:138029-149901 GCF_000002075.1 Aplysia californica | reverse complement strand
ACACTATCAAACTGACAAGATCTTTCACTGTCTTTAGCCTGGTACCCATTTCCACCTGGGTGTCCAAAAAAAAAAGGAGAAGAAGGGCTATAACTCCGTCATCTTTCCATCAATTTTAGTAAAGCTTCAAACAAATAGAATTCAGTCAAGGAAACGTTAACTCTTTCATATGAAAAAAAATCGACCTATGTGTTCAAAAACAAATAACAAGTTTTTAAAAGTTCAATCAAAATTGAGTAAAAACACAAAACGTTACAACTTTTTAAAAAAATTAACCATAAGGTAAATTTGTGCATTAAAGAAATGTATTCTACAGTGCATACATACACATTATGTTTGATTTTTTAACAAGTTGTAAAACTGAGTTTTACTTACTTTTGGCTGAAGTTTTTAAAACTTGATATATTTCGAACGCACCGGTCGATTTTTTTCATATACATGTATTTAGAAAAATATTTACTGTACCTTTGAATGAATTTTATTTGCTCAGTTTCGTTGAAATTGCAGCAAAGATGAGCAAGTTACTGCTCTCTGGGGGGGAGGTTGTTGTTCTTTTCGGAATCCTGTGCTTAATAAAATTAATAGGGTTGCGCTCTTTGTTTATTTGTGTGAGTGATGTTTAGTTGTAGTAAGGAGTTTTACGGCATCTGCAACACAAACAGGTCAAATAAGTGTCGATGATTATTGAATGAATTGTGTGAATGTGTGTGTGTGTGTGTGTGTGTGTGTGTATGTGTGTGTGTGTGTGTGTGTGTGTGTGTGTGTGTGTATTATAATGATATACTACTCTGCTACCACTTTACCATTTTCTTTCTTTCTTTTTTTCTTTCTTTCTTCCTTTCTTTTTCTTTTTTTTTCTTTCTTTCATTCTTTCTTTCTTTCTTTCATACTTTCTTTTTTTCCGTTCTCTCTTTCTTTTCCTTCATTTTTCTATCTAGGTGGGCTTCTACAGTGCAGAGCTCATTGACAACAGAAGTACCCTCATCAAACGGGCTGGCAGGGTCAAGGCCTCCCATCAAGGTCAAGGTGTTTTCACTCGCCTATCCGAGGCAATCACAGCAGAGGTCAAGGGTCGAGGCTCGATCACACGGGAGGTCATGGGCTGCAGGGACTCTATCGCTGAGAGAATCGGCGACGGCTTTGTCAAACAGAAATGTTTTAGGGAAATCTCCAGAAAGGTATTCCTATTGTCTGTATTTTTATTGTCAATGTTCTACGGCTTCATCGTAACATTTTTGGTCTTTTAAGAGGCAGGTTGAGACGCTGTTGGCTCAGCTGGTATGATGCTGGACTACGGAGTGGATGGCTCTGGTACGAACCCCGAGCGAAGTCATCTGAACTTGGGTTAGTTTGTGAATTGTTGCGACTGTCCTTCCATTTTGGCTCGGTTTTTACTAGAGACAAATGTAAAACTTGCAGGTCTCACCTCTTCAGTAACCCTGCAGTGTTTGAAAGGGGCGCTAAACCTTTACAACAGGGCTCTCATTGTACAGAGGTACGGTGTTCGTCTCTAATGCAATAGGTTCCGGGTTCGAAACCTGACAGGGACGGAAACTTTTTTGTCTAAAGAAAACTGGCCGCCATCTTTTACATAGAGATCTATAAAATTATACTTCTACTTTCTATCTAAAAAAAAACCAACAACAACAACAACAACAAAAAACACCAGCCGCCATCTTCTACAAAGAAATCTATAAAATTATACCTTTCTATCTACCCCCTTTCCCCGTACAGGAGATCTACTTCATGACGTTCAAAAAGAGCGACGTGGAAAGCAAACTCCTGGCTAACTACGACCAATCCTTAAACTATGTCCACGAAATGCCTCTGGAGGAAATCGAGGATTTATTCGACAACGAAGCCCTGTGGCGTCAACTGTTCCCCCAAGACAGAATCATCGTGAACTTCGTGCCTTACCGACGGCTCAAGGAGAACATACGTCACGTGACCGGATACGGAAGCACCACCATCTTGTCTTCGACGCGTTCCTCGCTTGTTGATGAGTTACATAACTCTCCGGTGTCAAGTCAAGAGGGGACAACTACGCTGTTGTCAATCAACGAAGCTTTTGAAACAAGAATTGGACTAGCGTGCAATACATACCTGTATGGAAGTGACTTCACTAGCGTGCGGCCCCTTCTCTTGGCGAGCCTGTACCACGTTCTCAAAATGGCGTCTGACGACATCAGCTGGAGTGTCCTTCTAGGGTGCGAGCCTTGCTCAAACGTCTTGGCCTCCGTACAAGAGTGTTTGAGTCAGTTTGGCATTGAGATGGAGCAGGATTCAAACATACGCCAAGAGGTGACCATGGAGAGAAACTTTGTTGAAGATATTATTGTGTCTAATAAATGATTTTTTAATAAAGTGTGTGTGATATCTTACGCTCGTCATCCGAGAGGGCCCGTTGTTTGACCTATTTTATAACGACGCTGTTTCACATTATCAATACTGCAAATAACAATTGCCACTTACAGCAAAAATGGCACCCCATCATTAAAACAGCAAAATGGCTATAACTCAAGCAATTGTAATTGCAGTTATAAAGATGGAACTACGGCATTAAACACTTCAACAGTTTTTTAAGAATATCTATGTATTCTTCAAAATTAAGCCACATTTGCACAAATTAATTACCGTAGGTTGTTAAACTTGCTTTAAAATAAAAAAGAGATGCAACAAGACATACGATTATTGAATCTAATGCTAGGAAAAAGCGAGTACCCTAGACAGAAACAAGACAAGGGGGGGGGGGGGGGGTGAATAATGACCTGCTGCCAGCGACACCCTCCAATCACAAACAAACGTTCTTTCAAAGTAGATAAAGAGTAAACAAATAGGGCACACCACTAGCACCCCCCCCAAACCACCCACAAAAGTGTTTGTTTTTGTTTTAGTAAGTGTTTTATGGTACTTGGAACACAATAAGGTCGTTATGAGGGCGGAAGGTTAGAGGTGTTACAAGAGATTAACAAACACAAAAAAGAAGAAGGAGAGACAAAGACGATAGACGTTTATTAATAGGAAAGTAGAAGCAAATCACACCAGAGCACCTGCCAACCACCCACACCCACAAAAGTTGTTTCAGGGTATGACGTGTTTCCGTAAAAGAAAGAACATTCACCAAATCATTGCGTCAGGTAATATAATATACTATACATGGGTTTGTCACCTTTTTTAAGAATAGCTTTTAGGTTTCAAAGAAGAGCTTTGTCCAAATGGTACTTCGTTAGTTCAGTTGGTATCATGCTGGACAACGGAGCGGACAGCCCTGGATCAAATTCCAAACTGGGCGTTCTTGAACACTGGTAGTTTTGTGACGTTCTCAAGGTTATCAATCCATTTGACCCTGTCTTGTCGGAGGTGAGCGTTAAATTCGGAGGTCCCGTCTCTTGAATATATCTTAACAAGCGTTGGAAAAGGCGTGGGGCGTTGAACATTTACGCTTACTCACCACAGTTAGTTATCTCCTATTCAAAGGATGCCTCTTAGACTTTAGGCTAAAGGGCTAAGGAAAGTGGCGAGAGAGTTCTGAAAACGCATCAACCAAGTTCAGTGGCGTCTATTTGCAATTCGAACCGGAGCCAGAAGGATACCAGTTAAAGTTTATGGCACGCCCGATCGCTTAGTCACTCGTACAGTTATACTCTCTATTCTTTTTTTTTTTTAATACAGGGAGTTTTTGTTTTATTTGTTTTGTTTTGCTTTGTGTGCCTCCATTGACACAGTTTAGATTATTGAGCTAGCGGGCTTCGGCCTTCCACGCTCTCTAACACAAGCCCACAATGCCATTAGTCATATCTCTTTTTAAAAAAAGAACCCAATGTGATACACACACACACACACACACACACACACACACACACACACACACATTCACAAACACACACATTTACGTGGACCTGGAAATTAACATACATGTAAATACAAATTCAAAACCTGTTTGTCACCCCCCGGCTCAGCAATGTTCCGTTGTCCTTGGTTCCCTCATAAACCTCTTCTTGTTAGCGCTCCCCTATCTGATGTGCCCAAAATTTGCCTGATCAAATTTGCGTTCAGAAGTGAAGAGACCATCGCTACCCTATAATTACAAAATTCTATCTGCTCGGTTACTCGGAACCTAGTTTTGAGAAATTTGACGTAAAAAGAAAGAAAATTGACTTTCTTCACAACATGTCAAGCTTTTTCAAATGCAACATCGCTACCCTATAATTACAAAATTCTATCTGCTCGGTTACTCGGAACTTAGTTTTGAGAAATTTGACGTAAATAGAAAGAAAATTGACTTTCTTCACAACATGTCAAGCTTTTTCAAATGCAATTCTTTGAATATTCTTTCAAAGCGACTCCGGGTAATCTTACGACTTTGGTCGACCAGACAGAACATTTATTTTCTGACCGCATGGTCATAGGAACTCAAAACGTCCAAAAATGTCAGATAGAACTTTGTAACTCTGAGGTACCGTAGCGCAGTGTCTTTGGTATCGGTAAGCCGGGGTGACTTATGCACCTATTATAGTATAGCTTCTGGGATTTATGATATGAAAAGTCGTGAGTTTAAGCTGTTAATGTTTTTTGGGTTCAAACAAAGGGGGGGAGGGGTTGAATAGTATCGATCTAGACACGTTTGGGAGAAAATTAATTTGTCCCGATTCTTCAAAAATATGGGGGGAAATAGTGACTCCTGCATTGGAATGACTCAGGAATCCTCATAAAGTTCTCTTTTAGCACAATCATAAAATGTGAGGCGTGCTGACAAAATGAGTTACTTCTTGCAATCTAAGAATGGAGATATTGGCTGAAAATCGACACTGGGGTCATTTTGATAGTTGTTCAATTCATGCCATTTTGTTCAAGTCTACCGTGTCTTTTATTATTCCATACTTACAAATTGTACAAACTAGACCTTTAAAGTTGATGTATCAATTTCCATGAGGCTGAAATCTAAGAAGTAACTCATTTTGTCAGCACACCTCACAAATCGTTTTAACATTTTCCCAGTTACATGCCTCAGTCACCCCGGGGTGCCTTCATCACCAAAGATTACGGTTAGCTGGTTAGTCGCCTCGCCGTCACGCACACAAGAGCCTTACAACAACACCTACATTTATTTTAAACAGAAGAATAACGAACACCCTTTCCACAACACGACAGACACGGCACTATCTTAGAATGACAAAGTTCTATCTGACAATGTGACATTTTTTACTGTTTTGAGTTGGTGGTTGGCGGGTGCTCTGGTGTGATTTGCTCATTCTTTCCTAGCAAACATCTGTCATCATGATCTCTCCTCCTCCTTTTCTGTGTTTGTTACTCGCTTGTAACACCTCTAATCTTCGGCACTTATATGATCTTATTGTGTTACAAGTGCGTAAAACTTTTACTAAAACTAAACTGACTGTTTTGAGTTACTAAGACCATGGGGTCAGAAACCAAATTAAATGTTGTATCACCAAATTGAATGTTTTATCAGCTCATTCAAAATCGTACGATTATTCGGATCGGAGTAGATATTAAGATATTCAAAGAATTGCATTAGAAAAAACACCCATATGACGAATTATTTGTGTTGCAAGTGCCTGTCAAAGTCCGTTTCCAATAGGGCTGAGAAAAGTGGGTAGGGCTAGAGAGTCAAGAAAACTCCCAAAATAAGTGCAGGTCAGGGGAATTTGTTGGCTATTTGAACCACGGTCATCCACAGCATAATCTAGAACGATACCAATTAAGCTGATGCTTGATCACCCACACAGGCGTGCTCTCTAATACAATCTGACAATGTAGTCTGTGGGCGGTTGGCGGGTGCTCTGGTGTGGTTTGTTCCTTCTTTGCTATCAAACGCCTATCGCACTTATCATTTTCCTGTCCTTTTTGTGTTTGTTTACTCTCTTGCAATAACTCCAACCTTCAGCACTTATATATTATGACCTCATTGTGTTGCAAGTGCCGCAAAAAACTCTTATTAAAAACCAAAACAATGTGGTTAGTCATACTTCGAGGGAAAACAAGCAACAAGAACAAAAAGAGAACAATAGTTATGACACACAATTATTACCTCTACCAGGAAATTAACAAACATGGAAATATGTAATGCACTTTCAAAAGCATGTAGTCATGTAGTCTTCTCGTACCATAGAACCGTTCTGTTGTCTTTGTGTCCCCCATAAACCTCTTCTTGTAAGCGCCCCCCCCCCCTATCTTCTGCGCCCAAAATTTGCCTGATTAAATAACCGTTCAGAAGCGAAGAGACCATCGCTACCCTAGAGTTACTAAGTTTTATCCGCCCTGGTACTCAGTACCTAGTTTTGAGAAATTTGACGAAAAAAAAGAAAGAAAGTTTGAGTTTCACAATATATCAAGGGTTTTCGAATGCATTTCTTTAAATATTTTTTAAATAACGACTCCAAATAATCTTACGATTTTGAACGAGCAGATAGAACATTTAATTTAATTTTTGACCTCATGGTCTTAGTAACTCAAAACTGCCAAAAATGTCAGATAGAACTTTGTAACTCTGAGATAGTGCAGTGTCTGTGGTATATTTTGCAAGTGCCGCAAAAACCTTACTAAAACTAAAACAATGTGGTTAGTCATACTTCAAGGGGAAAAAAGAACACCAAACAAAAACAAAAACAGAACCATAGCTATGACACGCATTTGCCTCTACCTGGAAATTAACATACATGTTAATAATACACTTTCAAAAGCATGTTGTCTTCCCGGGCCATAAAATAGTTCTGTTTTCTTCGTGTCCCCTATAAACCTCTTCTCGTAAACCTCTCCACCCTATCTTCTGGGCGTAAAATTTGCCTGATTAAATTTGAACATTTCTGGAAGTGGAAGAGCTTCACTCGGAAACAATCGCTCTGCCTCCATCTCTCCAGTGTTGACGAATGCGGCCTGCAACAACATTTTACAGCAGATCTCTCATGTGCTTAGTGCAACGCTGTGGGGGAACTGATTTGCATTGATGTGTTTGAAGAATGCATCATTCAGAACATATTATTAGTGGGTGGTTAGAAGGTGCTCTGGTGTGGTTTGCTCCTTCTGTACTGTCACACATCAGTCGTCCTTATCTCTTCTCCTTCCTTTTTGTATTTGCTACTCTCTTGTAACACATCTATTCTCTCCGGCACGTATACGACCTTGTTGATCTGCAAGTGCCGCAAAACTCTTACTAAAACTAAAACATACATTGTCCGTATATCTCCTCCTTCTTTGTGTGTGTTCGTTACTCTCTTGTAACATAGCTAATCTTCGACACGTATATATGACCTTATTATCTTTGAAGTGCTGTAAAACTTTTACAAGAGCAAAAGGAAACGAAGCATTTTAACAATCGGCTTTGTCTTCATTTCAGAGCTCTTCGAAGACCTTTTCTTGCTTAAATACACCTGAATATTTTTGAGCGGATTAAAAAAAAAGCGCAGCTAGATTCTACATGTTGAGAGCATTGATATTCCGCCATAGGCCCAGGTTTATGTTACACAACTCATATTTTTTTTACCGTTGGACAAGACGCCAACGAAAGTTTCTTTTTCTTTTTTCGTTCGTCTCAATGTTTGCCCCCCTGTCTCGTTCTGCCACAACATTGAGACATTTTTTCCTCACATCCCGTCTCCCCCAACATCTGTAATGCAACACGTAAAAACTTGTCATATTCAGCAAACGAGCGTGGTTTTTTCCAGCGAGTGGAGAAGCATACTAGCCACTAGTAATTCATTGTCGAATTAAATAGCTCTTCCCATTGATAATAATGTTGAATTTATTACTATTCACACGGGCGACGAACCCACCACCACACTCACTCACCAAAAGCCTGCGAGCAAGGGATACACAGTTTATCGATTATTTCTCCCCCCCTCCATTGTGCGCATGCACGAAAGAGACGCTCACTCGCTCGCCCTCTCCCTCCCACGTCTGCTCGTTTATTCAAGGGGAGGTGACTCTCGTCGCGTGCCAGTCCGCGTGACACGAGGCGTGTGAAGCGGGCGAGGACGCCAAGAAACAACAGCGACAACTCTTTGTCAGGGCCGGTGTCGAAGTGTCTGGTCTAGCGGGATGAGTTTTTGAGCGGGGGAGTTTGTGAGTTTGTGAGTTTGTGAGTGCGTGCCTCCATCTCTATTGTTGTCTTCTTTGCCTGTCACAAACTGACGTCACGCTGAGAGGTCCAGTTATCAGCAGCGATAATCCAGTTGTACTTGCTGATGATTGGTCTTGTTCTCTCCCCCCCCCCTCTCCCTTCCCCCTCCGTTATGATCCAAATAAAAATAAAGCTGACAATGTCTGGCATCGCACCACAACTACTGAGCTCAGTAGGCTATAATAGATTTGGAACTATTAAATAGCACCATTTATGTAGACGAGTTTAAAGTGCACGAAGGGGACTCTCGTGGCTTAGACGTTAAGGTGTTCGCCTCTCATTCAAAGGCCCCGGGTTCGAATCAGGGTAGCGACGGGAAAAAAAATTCTTCTCTAAAATTTGTCTCTTTTCACATCCTTTTCTGGTCTCTACCACTGTTCTTTCGTCTACTGTCGTCTTTACTTTCTGTCTCCACTCCTCTTCCCTTCTTTGCCCCCTCCTCTGAACTTCTGATTCTTTTTCCATCCTTTCTACTGCTTCTCCTTGGTTCCTTCTTACTGTTGTCTTTCAACCACACCATTGATCTTCTGGTAAGAAAAATCTACACCTAGCCTTCTCGGACAAGGGCGAAAAATCTCGGAAGTCCCGTGTGCAAGTTGCGCTCTTAAAAAGATCCCTCGATGGTCTAAAATCGATACGAGTAGGCTTCGGCCGCCACCCGGGCAAAATTCCAAATTTCCTACCATCTGAAAATGTTTAATGTGTCCTGCGCGCTTATTTGACTTTATGCAGTTGCGAGCGCCGTAAAACTTACATAGAAAAGTACAATAATAGGTTTCGAAAAATATTTATTTATTTATTTACTGATTTATATATTTTCGTATATTCACAGAAAATAAATAAATAGATAAATACATCTATAAATAAATATATTCAAATTTATTCATGAAATCTAAAGAAAGAAAGCTGTTTGACCTGATTTATAACGGTCAAATCTTAACGGCACAAACACAAACATGCACACACAGCACTTCAAACATATTACTGCTATGAGCTGGATCAGGCCGTGTAGTCGAGAAAGTTGAATGCACCCAACAAAGAACCAATGAGCGTATAGGTATCTGTGTCAATGGGGGAAAGTGTGTCGTAAATTTTCACCCTATCGTCGGGGCTTGGAGAGCGTTAGCCCTCAGTACAATGTTCCTTTTTCAGTTATTTTACTTTTTTACATAAATAAATAAATAAATAAATAAATAAATAAATAAATAAATAAATAAATAAATAAATAAATAAATTCAAATTTATTCATGGAATCTAAAGAAAGAAACAAACAAACAAACAAAGAGCGAAAGAAAAAAAAAAAAGAATGATTAAGTCGGCGATAAAATTTCAACTAATGTGAAACTTGACTTATTATTGAATAGTCAACTAAACAATTCATCATATTAGCCTAACCAGTAACAGTGACGGTGGGTGGACCAAAATTTGGGTGGGACTAAGGTTGCTTCCAGTTCTTTACCACCAAATAGCAAGTAATAAGAACTAAACAGTGGTGATTTTTCTATACTCACAGTGAGCCACTGTATTTTGAGAACCATTCAAACGAGAAGAGTTACCTTTGTTTTCCATCTCTTTGTTTTTTAGTTTAATTTTTGTTGATGGTGGGGACGAAGCCCATTCATCTCCAAATTTCCTCTAATTAATTTTCATGTGATGAAAAAGTTGCTTTAAAAGCTGTTCGACCAGAGGCGAAGCGTCTATATAATCAAATAATCACTGCTTCCCTTCCTAATTTTGAAACATTGTCGCAGTCAAATTCACCCATAAACGTAAACTTCATAAATTAAACGTAAGAAGACGATCATAATCAACAATGAAAAGTATGCCTAACATTCTAAACGGTTTCATTGCCACAGAAATAGCCTGTTCACCCCTCTTGGGCCACTCCATAAGCAGTCACAAGCTTTGATTAAGTAAGCTTAAAGTGAGACTGAAAGAGTCTACCAACAGAGTTGAAGGGAACATGTGCATGGCAGTCAAAACTGTTTCATTGCCACATATACCCTGTTCTTACCCCTTTCGGGCCACAGTTATAATCAGTCTCAAGCACTGATTAGGTAAGCTAACTATTACACTGGTCGAGTCTACCTCACAGTTGTGAGGGGAACTAACTCCTAATAATCTCTCGACTGCTTCGAGTGCTTGTTTGGTTTTTTTCCTCGACTTTTTACTGCCCTATAATCAGATCGTGACCTCGATTATGACACAGGCTCGTGGCTGCGAAGGGCTAGACAAAAAACAGCCAAATGTGAAATTTAAAAAATGATAATTGTCATGTTCTACCAAAGAGTTAGACTCCCTGGTAGATCTATAACAATTAGATCTAGTACTGACATCTCTGCTTTTTTGCTTTGTGTTTGTGTATTCACCTCTAAAGTTAAATTCAATTTTAATTGGAATTGATATTTAATTTAATGAGATACTTTCCCGATTATTTTGGCGGTTGAACATACAATAATGAATTCCGGATTTGTTTTCATTCACAACTCTGAGTCGCCGCCTCGAGCAATGTTCTTGTGTGATATCCCCAGGCCATATCTGGTCCCGTTTCACTTTGATTACCCTGTCAAACAAGTCAGCCTTCGCTCCTCTGTTCGACCTGATTTATAACGGTCAAATCTTAGCGGCACAAACACAAACATGCACACACAGCACTTCAAACATATTGCTTCTATGAGCTAGATCAGGTCGTGTAGTCGAGAAAGTTGAATGCACCCAACAAAGAACCAATGAGCGTATAGGTATCTGTGTCAGTGGGGGAAAGTGTGTTGTAAAGTTTCACCCCATCGTCGGGGCTTGGAGAGCGTTAGCCCTCAGTACAATGTTCTTTTTTCAGGTATTTTACCTTTTTTACAAGAAAAGTTTCATTAAGGACTGGTTGTGGGAAAGAGCTCATCCTTGCTGAGCCCTGAAGACATTAATTGATTGGCTGTTGGGTTACTATTTTTGTAAACGGTGACAACAGTGATTGGATAAAAGAGCAAGCCGCCAAGTTGATTACTCTGTGTTCATTGCGTGCGTTCATAACGGTTTCAACTGCTTATTTTATTATACAGTTACTTTGGGATAGAGTTATAGGTGGTAGGTGGGGAGGGGGGAGGGGGGAAGAGTTCAAGCCCGTGAGCCCGTCACTACCCACCGCCACTGACCAATTAAATAATGCTATTAATCCAAGAAATAACCTAATGAATTCAGTAATCGATGCTTTTTTCTGAAAGAGCTTGCTCTATTTCTGTCTAAGAAAAGTTTCTCTTCACGTTAAAGAGCAAGCAGCTGAGACCCATAGGTATAATAATATTTCATTGTTATTAAATATATATGTGTAATAATAGTAATATTATCTTTTCCAGTCCTATAAAAGTTTTTTTTTAACAAGCCAGAAATAACCAAGATCAAAATGTTATATAATTTTGTATTAATACCACCACTACCATCAGCAGCAATATTTGTAGCAATAGTTAGAAGAAAACGAAACCTTGATGTGGTGTAATACGTGTACTTTTAGTTTTATTGACTAAAATATTACTAGTTTAATAGGGCCATAAGAACACCAGATTAAGCAATAAAAACAAAGATGATAGGCCTACTACTAATACTAATACTAATACTAATACTAATACTAATACTAATACTATACTAATACGAACACTAATACTATACTATACTAATACTAATAATAATACTTATACTAATACTAATACTAATACTATACTAATACGAATACTAATACTATAC
>NW_004797635.1:135741-136994 GCF_000002075.1 Aplysia californica | reverse complement strand
AAATGAATAAGTAATAAAAAAAAATTTAATGTTATTTTATGATCTGTTTGAACACATGCATAGACATGTAGATCTAAATGGTTTGATTTAAATTGATAGACTAGATCTATGCAAATTAGATTTACCCCTTCCAAAAAAAAAACAAGCGAAAAAAAAATAGACCTGTAAAGACTCTTCACACGAAGTTTCTACCCCCCTCCCAAGAAAAAACCCAAAAACAACAACAACAACAGTGACCCCTCCATTTTCCTTATTAAAAAAACAACAACAACCCAAAACAATCCTTCCTTCTTTAGCTAAAAAAAGTGGGTCGGCATCAGGAAGCTGGGGACGCCGAAATGTGTCTGGCACTAAAACTGTCATGCCGCCCTTGTCAAAGAAACCGCTATTGTACCCCGGTGTCACCTGGTCAAACCGCGGACCGTTATCCAGAATGAGAAGGAGCGGTTTGGGGGGGGGATAGGGAGGGGATCAGATTCTCATTATTAAACAAGATCCACCCCGATTTTCCTCACCCCGACGCCGAAGTGACACTGGTGTCAAAAGGAAAGACGCGACGCGCGTGGGCCGTGAGTTGTGTGCGCTGACGGCAATATTATTGTCAACCAGAGGTGAGTAGTCAATACTCACTCACTCACTCACTCACTCACTCTCTCAGTGCCTCGGGGACAGAGCGAGCGAGAAAGCGAGCGATTGACTCGGCCAGGAACTGAAGACGGGTGGGAGGGAGGGGAGGGAGGGGAGGGGTGTGGCGAGGAGGAGGGGTGCGCGGGGTGTATGTGAGTGTGAGGCGCGACCTTTTCGTGTCACAACGCGCGTGCACGCTAGTGTCACGCGAGTCGCTTGAGCGATTAACGCAGAGCGGGGAGGGGGGAGGAGGGGAGGGTGAAGTCCACACGCGTCCTAAGCCCCGCCCACATTGTCGCCGTGCGGTGCAGCGTTTGATCTGCCGCTCCTCGCAGGTTGGTAATGGCAGGCAGGCAGGGGAAACAGCTTAGATCTTGATCTATGCCCGTTCTTTTTTATTGCCTTTTACTTACGCGCGATCACTAGAGCGTGAAACTCTAGCAAGATGGAATTTCCCCCAAAAAACCTTTCTTTTTCTTTTCTTTTCTTTTCTGTTCTTTTTTTTTTTTTTTGAACTACAGGAAAAGTCCTCAGCTTCCTCAGCTTTATAGAGAGACTGAACCGGTTGATTGTACGATTACGTTGTGTAACGTTTTAGATTCATGGTTTTATTATTATTATATTAT
>NW_004797635.1:129882-131053 GCF_000002075.1 Aplysia californica | reverse complement strand
CCCCCCAGCACCTCTTTCCAACAAACATGATTCCTAGAACGGGTAGTAAAGAAAAAACAACAACATACAAACAAAAAAGAAACAGGCGCACGCTCCTTAAACTTAAGGGGGGTTGGGGGTAGAGGGTGGTTAGATAAGTTAGAATATTATTGTTTCCCGTTACTGATGTCAGCTCCGCGCCTCTATTGTTCTGAATTTTTAAAGAACGCATCGCGTCATTGAATTCGAAAGTAGCGGTAAGCGTGGCACGTGTCTGACACCCCGCTTCCCCCACCCCGCCCCTCCCCATCTACCTTAAGAAACATCTGCGCTGGCACGGCGCTGTGTTCACGAGCCAATCACGGGGCTTTATCGATCGACGGCGGTCCCGCACGCGACGGGCCGTGCGCCAATCAGGCGTCGACGTTTGCCGAGGGGCGGCGCCGTGGCCCGGAGCGGCGGAGGTTTTATTTGGCAGCTCGGGCCGGTCGTGTGCTCACTCCAAGCTCGAACGTTGGTCAGGAAAAACCCCGGTATCCGGTCCCGTGAGTTGTGACTAGTAGTGACGAGCTGTTTCTAGTGACCAAAAGACTGCTCCGGCTGTCCGCTCGCTCGTGTCTGACATCTCGACCTGCGCGTGTGACGTGCACTCCTGCACACGATAGACGTCTGCTCACACAAGTGCTGCCCTTGTGCCACTTTCTTCATCCCCCAAGTTCCTCTGAGACCCGCGCTCGCTCCTTCCTTCCTTCCGTGACGTCGTCCGGCATTTGTGTGCACTGTACCCGGGCTAAGGTCAGCCTGCACCCACCATGAAAAGGAGTCTTAGTATCAGTGATTCCGATGATGGCTTCGACGAGAGACTCAAGTCTGGGTGAGTACAGCACACCAGCTTCTTATACACTTCTTTTTTTTATTAATATTATTACTATTTTTTTTATCGTTGTCATTTTAAATGTTACATCATGTTTTTAACCCATTTCTGCATAGTTTCATTAATGGATCATGCAGTTTTATCTTTTCTGTGCTGTAAGAGCAATATAATATTATTGGAACAACAGTTTTCAGTACGGTACTAAACAATAATATTTTATTACTATGGTAGCCCACAGCCGTAGAGTTTGAGTAACGGCTAAAGAGATGTACGTCATCTAGATTCTAGCCAATAATAACATTGGTTCCTTAAGTTCGA
>NW_004797635.1:116456-128822 GCF_000002075.1 Aplysia californica | reverse complement strand
TCTCTCTCTCTCTCTCTCTCTCTCTCTCTCTCTCTCTCTCTCTCACACACACACACACACACCCTCTCTCTCCCACTCACCCTCTCTTCCCCACTCCCTTAATTATCTTGGTGTGTATTTTCTTTATCGTTTCATTAGCTCTATATAGTTACGCAGACGCACCGAAGTCACTTAATGTGGTAATTTTTTTTTCTTCTAAAAATGAAAAAGTAGACTAAATGTTATTGGGTGTGCTGTGTGCTAACCTATGTCCTATTTGTTTGTTTTTTGTTTTAGTAAGCGTTCTACGGCATTTATAACTCAGTTAGGTCACATAAGTGCCACGGAAAATTAGTAAAGGTGTTTTAATTAAGAGAGTAACAAACACAAGAAAGAAGGAGGAGCTAGAGAGATTAGGACGGTAGATGTTTGATAAGAAAAAAGAAAGGAGCCACCCACTATAACTAACCTATGTTCATTCCTTTGTCTTTTCACAGATCATCGAGAAGCGTAGGCGTGATAGAATCAACACAAGCCTCACAGAACTTCGCCGTCTGGTGCCTTCGGCGTTCGAAAAGCAGGTGAGCTTTGGTCAATAAATCAAATTTAACTGTATCTTTTGAAAATGGTATATACCATATAGGTTTAATAAGGGTTGACCATTGGGGAATCGGGTCGGATCGGGTCGATTTGCTAGCCTGATCTTTGTTGAGGGCGCAAAGCGGCTATCGTGGCACAAGCCAATCGCGCCCGACTCGTCGCCTAAAAAACAAACGCGTTTGTGCGTTTGTTTTCATGCGACGAGTGGGGCACTCGCCCCCAACCCCACCCGATCCGCAATAGGCACCCAATATAACGCCACTATCAACACTAATACAGGATAGGTAATTTAAAAGGCTGGACCTCCGAGTTTTAATTAACGTCCATTTCTGAAACTGAAAGGACCGAGCAAAATGGGAAATTCATGTCGAGTGTCTTTCCCAAGGACACAACGTCGGACCAAGCTGAGTTTCGAATCCCCAAATTCACAATCTCACCATTATGAGTCAGGTAGCCTAACCACTGGGCCACCCACGCTGCTCAGAAATGTTTCTTCTGATACAGATACAAATATAATTATGCTAGGTTGTTATCAGTAGTCTAACACTATTGTGGCGTTTAATACATGAATACATATATAATAGAGGCCCGTGTGTACAACGAAACAACGTTACAACGTATTAATTACTTGTGTCTGATTTTGCTCCAGGGTTCTGCCAAACTCGAGAAAGCGGAAATACTGCAGATGACAGTAGACCATCTCAAGATACTCCACCAGAAAGGTGAGCATTTTGACTTCGTTAATAATAAATAGTTACATTATTTTTCTCTGGTTGGTTTGTTTGGGCAAAAAGATGCACATATCCACACAATGAAGGCCATTCAATACGATGAAGAAAAAAAAGATCGACTGGTTAAACGACATAAGGAAAAGAAATTACAATTATGATTTACCCTCCAGAAACCTACCATGTCCATTTGTCCTTCTGTTCGTCTGTCTGTCTCAACTGTCTGTCCGTCTGTCCATCTGCCTGCCTACCTGTCGGCCTGCCTGCTAGTCTGTCCCCCCCCACACACACACACTCTCGTCCACCACCACCACCACAACCCCTCCCTACCGTCCACCACCAGCTCCCCCTTCATTCACACCGTCCTTGCCCCACATCCAGCATCTCCCAACACAAACACATAATGTCGCCCGTCAGTCCGGCCCTCGCTCCTCCGCCCGCCCGCTCTCAGACCTGATGATATCTCACGGCAGATGAACACACACAACACCAAACACCTGATTGTGGACACAGATTCTGTCAGAGCAAATGCAGAGACACTGCCAACGACCCAGCGGTCGGCAAAAAGGGGACAACTTGCCTTCTCAAAGTCATCAAAAGGGGATCACTTACGTCAGTTTGGCGGCGGAAAAAATACCATTTCTCGAACCCCAACCTGGCATGCACACAAATGTTGCTTGCCGGTGTCTGCGCGCAAATCCTGTTTATTGTCGACGCGTCGACTTGGCGGGTTTTTTGATGTTCTGATGCCGGCCAAATATGAAATGGGAGTCGTAACCAAATAGGAAGTAGAGCTTTGGCCAAACAACAGCGAGAGTTCTCGAGGGTGTCTGACCGCTGTCTTCTGTGTTTTCGCAGACTCGCAACTGGAGTGTTTGGGACGTTTGGTTAACCGTTAAAAAAAATAAATGTAGATGGTTTTTACGCCCCCAACGACACAATTTAGATCATTTAGGCAAGATGCAGGCTTCTGACCGTGCCTGTCGAACTGACACACAGTTGAGGTACATTTGAGCATTTTGTAATAAATAAGACCATTAATTCTAACCTTTTGTTCATATTAAGACCTAACTTACAACAGTCAAACTTCTGCTAACGGTCACCTGTTCAGACAATCCCCTGTACAAAGGACCACTTTCTATCCCCCCAAAAAAACAAAAACAAACAAACAACAAACAAACAACCCAACCCTTTCTTTTTGGGGGAGGTATATAAAATGGCACCGCCCAAGACGCCCACCTGTTTAGAACAACCGTTTTTTCCCCCTTGTCTTACTGACAAATGGTAGCTATCTTGAGCAGTTTCGATTGTACGTGCAAAGACAATTGTATGGGTTACTTCGATACATGCTCATCCACACACACACACACACACACAACACATAAGACATGATTTGACTCAAGTTGTGACACAAAATTTCCTTTCTCTTCCCCCCCTCAGGAATCAACACCTACAACTTTGACCCTCACGCCGTTGCCGTTGACTACAGAAGCGTTGGCTTCCGGGAATGCGCAGCGGAAGTTGCGCGCTACCTGGTGGCTGTGGAAGGCCTTGACCTCCAAGATCCTCTCCGTCTCCGTCTGCTGGGTCACCTCCAGTGCTACTCGGCGCAGCGCGAGGCAGCGGCCAAAGCCTCGCTCCAGAACTCTACATGGGGCGGTGTCGGCAGCATGAGTGGCATGAGCGGAGGCCACAGCAGCTTCACGCCCACCCAATACGGCACTTCCTCCATGACCACGCCCATGAGCGGTGTCATCCCGGGACAGCACACACACCTCAACCAATCAGAACACGTGCCGTCCATGTCTAGCGCCTCCCACCAGACGAGCAGCGTTCTCGGAGGCTCCACCCCGGGAATCATGTCGGCGGGCTCTTCCTTCAGCGAGCCCACACGTCACGCGCAGAACGACTCCCTCCTCTCGGGCTCCATGAGACTGTCCAGCAGCTCCGCCACGGCCGCGACAGCGCCGGTCACTCCCATGAACCACAACTCTGTGGGTCAGTCCCAGATTTCCCCGCCGCTCTTCTCCACGCTGCCCAACCTGCACTCTCAGTTCCCCGTGTCCCTCAACATGAACTCTGTGTCCTCCATGATGTCCTCCCAAAACTCCACCTCCGTCTACCAGAACCACGCGGCCAACCAGGCCAACAGCGCCGTCAAACCCTACAGGCCCTGGGGCGGGGAGCTGGCCTACTGACTATCTGATTTTTGAATAGAACATGACTGACCCACACAAGCATTCACTCATCAGACTGACCATTAGAGCGGACATGTCAATCCTGTGAAATTCAGTTCATTCAGGCCACAAATTATGCCGGAGGAGAGTGAGAGGGAGAGCTTGCCCACATTCTAAAAGGCTCCCGAAAAAAAGGCTTACACTACACTGTTTTGATAAATTCAAGTGTTGGGAATCATGCAGGAAGAAGGCGAGTACCCCCCCCCCCCCCCACTTTTTCCCTTTTGTTCTCCAAATCAGCTTGCTCATGCCTTATACACAATCTATGAGCTGTCACAGGGTTGGCCTACATGAGGAATAGAGCGGCAAGAACTGTTCTACTACAAGACTTCTACCGTCTCTGTGAAGTGTTCAGGTGTTCTCATGGAGTTGAAGCGTGCCTTTTCTTTGACTTCTGCATCGATATCGTTACGGCCCAGGAAAATATACAGTCATTGTTATCAATGTTGAACAACCTTACTTCCCACTTATGATTCATATCGTGCAATATCTTTCTCTCGTTATTGTTTGTTGAGCATTTTCAGCGAATTTTGTACAGCATTAATTCTTTCTTGACACATTCACAAAAGACCAGAGGTGGAATCCGCCATTTATTGAAATAATTACTGGAAAATCATGCCCTGAAAGAGTTAAATTTAGAACTCCCTTAAAGGCATCATACAGTTAATAAGTTCACGCTAAAAAATTAATGTTAAACTTGAACAGTTATATGACATCTACTCGAGTACTTAAAAACTTCAGGTAATTTATCACGGGAGAACTTAGAAGTCTTCTCAATGCTGTTTCAACGGAGATGCTTGGGAGAAACCGAACATCCCAATCCCCCAAAAATATCCCTGACATTAAAAGAGTGTACATTGTAGCCTACATCATGCCACTACTCCGAGCTCGCAGCTAAAAATACTAAGTCAACTAAGATGCCATATGAATGAGAAGCCAAAGTCAGCACACAGTTGCACAGTACATTGTGCTGTGGATCATGGATACATTTCTTCTCAGTCTGAAACTTATAAGGCCCAACTGCTGACATACGGAGAAGAATGTTGCGTGCCCTGCTCTCATTTTCTTATATATAATGTGTGTGTGTGCGTGTGTGTGTGTATGTGTGTGTGTGTGTGTGTGTGCGTGTGTGTGTGTGTGTGTGTGTGTGTGTGTGTTTGTGTGTGTGCGTGTGTGCATAAATACACACACATATACACAATATGACAATATTGTCCTTCAAGACCCACCTGTATGCAAATTTTCAGTGATTCTTCCCCTGTTTACTATGTGCAATACTTTACACCATTATACAATTCATATCAAAGGCGCTACTTTTTTACTAGTTTTTACACAAACCATACAATTATTTTATTTATCATAGATGACTACATGTGCGTGTTTATCATGTCAAATGTGTTGGCTAAAGTATTACCACTTTCCCTGTCGGGGCCTTACTTTATTATGCAAGGAAAAACATGTCCCAGCGATCTGTTGCCATGACTACATACAAAAATAAAATAATATGTACTTTATTTTGTATACTCGTTACTGTAGGTTGATGAAATGAATTGGACTTCAGTACTAAAAAATCTCTTAACATGTTATCTTAAGGAACCACATTTAAACTGTTTTTTCATTATTTAAAACACCAATGAAAATGTCATTTACAATTTTTACACATAACTGAATTCAAAGTGCTGAATGATCTTTCCCTCTCACAGAATAATTACAAATACTTTAATACATTATCGAAGAAAATGCTTTTTTTTTCTTTTTACAACCAAAGATTTTATTAAATAAAATTCTATAATTAAAATGCCCTTAACGTTAACTCATTACCACCAAATCTTCAAACTGCAATTACATTTTTTAAAAGTCAAACGAAGAACTAAGATGGTATTGGTACATATTTCTTTGTTCCTTTCTAGTATATGTTTGTACATGTACTTGATTTCTGAAGGTTCAAGTTGTTACATGAAAAGGTTCTTATCATAAATAAAAAATCATTTCATGGATTATCTCACACATGGCTATTGTATAACACCCGACTCCGAAGCAAATTTGAATACTAGTAACATTTTTACAAGATGTGTTTGACATAAAGTTTCATTTGTTGTTTGGATGTTATTATTGTTATGTACATCATGCCTTATAAAAAAAAAAACTTCCAATCAAAACAATGCATGAAGGCCATGTGGAATATATTGTACTCTTGAATGTGATTGATCTTGCATTGTGTTCATGTAAATAAATGAATGAAATATATAAAAACACATCTTTCTTCAATGATTATACGTATAAATATAGATCTATGGTACGGCTATGAAGCTAATCAAGTGGAGCTGAAGTCAAAGACTGACTGTAATCATTATGATGTAAATTACATCATAATGACAGTAAACTATTTTGAGCTCTCATTAACACAATTTAGGTGATTTCTTTTTCTTTTTCTTTTTAAGTAAGAGTTTTAGAGCGCTTGCAACACACTGGGTCAGAACAAAAAAGTGCTGAAGATTAGAGGTGTTACCAGAGAGTAACAAACACGAAAAAAGGAGGGGAGATACTGATGATAGATTTTGGAAAGGAAAGAAGAAACAAACCACACCAGAGCACCAGCCAACTGCCCACTTTGGCGATGCAGGAGGTAGGCTTCTTTAAACCAATCTGTCAGGGTCAACCCAGGTTGAGTGGGATAAATCCTCACAGAAAGACAGAGACAAAATATTTTCTCCACAGGCAGACGCTGGTGTAACTTTTTCCAAACCCAGTCAGGGAGACTCCATGACATAACATCAGACTGCGTAACAATCAACAAAATTAATAGTAATAATAATAAATAGCATTTGTAAAGCGCATATCTATTCCAGCTCGATAGCAAGTTCTATGCACTTTACACACTATAATATTATTACCCCAGCAGACCATAGAACACTCAGAGACACATTCTCAGCTTCCCAGGAAGCATACAATGCAAACAGCCAATTAAGCGCTCAAACACTAACATACTGACAAATTCTTTCACTGTCTGTAGCTGGGTACCCGTTCCAACCTGGGTGAAGTGAGGAAAATTTGTGTAAAGTGCCTTTCCCAAGGACACAACATCAACTCGTGACAAGATTCGAACTCATGACCTTAGGGTTGCGAGTCCGGGAGCCTAATCACAAGGTCACTGATGCCACTAGATATTATGTCATCTCAGTATGGTCATAGAGAGCATAAAAAAGCAAGACATCAGACAGAAATATCAGAGGGAGAGTAAAGATATTCGTCAGCCTTCCCAAGCTGGTATATAGGCCGCCACCAGGGGCTCTCCATGTACTTTTGTCTCACACTATTATAGTCTAAAACTTTCACTCTGACCAGTTGCACCCCATCTCCTTTACATTCAAAACCAAGTCCTTCTCTTTTTAGTCCTTCGTTTCTTTCTCTCGTGGATCCCATCTCAATCAGTACTCATCACATATAAAACGACCACAAAGTCAATTTCAAAAGAGTAAACTCTCTGCAGTCAGAATATTTTTTGATTTATTGACACCAACAATATGTCAAGACTTAAATCATCATAACACAGTATTACTTTGCAAAAGAAACTCTCATTCATATTCAAACAAACAAATCAAAGCTTTCCACACACACACACACACACACACACACACACACACACACACACACACACACTCTTGAAAAATAAAGCCACACATCTCATAAACAGCTGCTGAAGAGTACACACACACATGTATCCATATTATATCACTTTTCACACTAACTTGACCTGGCTAAACAGGGCTACGAGAGCAAAACTACAACTTCAAGGCATTTAGGTTTTTGGATCAAAATACAGCAGAGTCTGTTAAAACCAGACATGATTAAACCGATAAAACTGAAAGAAAGTAGAATCCTTAATTGGTGTCTCTTTGCTATTTGAAAAAAAATCAAAGGTTCCATATTCTTGCAGTGTTTGGGTTAATAGAATCCTTCATTTTTTTTCGAATTGCTATTTGAGCAATGTCTGTAAACCAAAAACATGGCTAGACCAAAGAAAATCCTACAGTCCCACAGATTTAGGAATAAGCAGACTCGGCTGTAGATGGATCAGAACGATACAGAGGAGAAAATGTTGTAAAAAAGAAAAACAAACTCTCTTGTATGTAGATCGCATGACAAAGTATGGATACTTTAGAGCAAATCACCGTGACAACTGCTGCATTTCACCAAAAGAAACAGACCATACCAGAGATTTAACTAACCACTCGTGCAGGCTGCTTTGGTGCTGCTCATTACAAAACTGATGATAATGATGATGACGATGAGTGCTGAGTAGTGTACGATATATATAAATTGTGGGTGCGATTCACATATTTCGTTTCGTTTGAGGAATATTTCATCCATCTCTGATATTTTAGAAAGACTGCCAACTTAATCCTCGTAAAGATTTTCTGTTCTGCTCTGAGAAGGCATTTGGAAATCAACAACTCTCCCAAGCTTTTTCAACAAAATGAAACAAAGAACAGAACATGATATTTATTCTCAAACCGGTCAACGGGCCACAGAACAGCACCAAAACATTGAAACCTGGCTGTACCCCAAGTTTCTTTTCATCGGAAAAAGCTTATTCCACTAACAGAGTTATCCTTTTCATATTCTTGCTTTCTTCTCACTCAGCAAACAACACACACCAGGCACAAAGTACCTGAGAGAACCATCGGTCTGCAGCGACAGCAATTCTGCCTACTTCCATTTTCCGTGAAAACAACCTAAGACTGTACTTGTTACTTTTCAATTCTTAGTTTAGTTTTAGTAAGAGTTTTACGGCACTTGCAAATCATATAAGTCATATAAGTGCTGAAGATTATTAGAGGTGTTACAAGAGAGTAATAAACATAAAAAAGGAGGAGAGATAAAGATGATAGTAGTTTGATTGAAAGGAAGGAGCAAACCACACCAGAGCACCCACCAACCACCCACTTTTCAGTTCTATTAAACAAGGCAGGCACTACTTTGCATGAAAGTACCAATGCTTGGTTCTCGTTCCTCTACATATCCGTCTACCCTCCTTGCCCACACATGTGTGTAAGATGAACAGTGTGTCCAGCTTGCTCTAGAGTAGTCCTGAATGCCTGGGTCTTCTGACACGTGGTCAGCCCGTCCTGTCATGTGCTGTGAGACGAGCGGGCGGCTTGGACAGACGACACCTGGGTCTGTGGTGACCTTGACGGAAGGGAAAAAGAAAAGAATATGTCTCTTAAATTTTGTTTAAGGGAGGGAGAAGGGGGCCAGTGAGGGAGCTAT
Source organism: Aplysia californica (assembly GCF_000002075.1). Lineage (NCBI taxonomy): Eukaryota > Metazoa > Mollusca > Gastropoda > Aplysiida > Aplysiidae > Aplysia > Aplysia californica. Next base: position 120,007 of record NW_004797635.1, on the reverse strand, counting down.
AGAGGTGGCAAGGGAGGGAGGAAGAGAGAGAGAGGGAGGGGAAAAGGGTGGGGGAGAGAGGAAGGGGAAGAGGAAGAGGGGGTGGGGGGAGAGAGAAATGGAGGGAGGGAGGGAGAGAAAGAGAGACCGACAGAGAGAGATAGATAGAGAGAGAGAGAGAGAGAAAGAGAGGGAGAGAGAGAGAGAGAGAGAGAGAGAGAGAGAGAGAGAGAGAGAGAGAGAGAGAGAGAGAGAGAGAGAGAGAGAGAGAGAGAGCAGGATGGAGAGAGGCAGAGAGAGAGGGGGGGGGGGGGGCAAGGGAGGAAGAAAGAAAAGGGAAGTCTCTTTACCAACTGCACTATATATTGACATTTAAAAAATTGCAAAATGAGAGTTGAACTGGATCTGATGGAAAAAGAGACTTTCATTGTAACTCAAGCCATGGTGAAACTTACACAAGCCACTACTTTTTAAACATACAAAAAAGAGAATTTGTATTTATTGCAAGACAGCACTGTTGTGTTCCGCTCAAGCATGAAAAAAAACCCCCAATACCACGATTTAAACAAATAAATGAAGAGTAGTTTTTTTGCTTTCAATCATGATGGCTTGTCCTCAGTGAGATACAATATAATATTATCCGTAACAGCAGGCAGAAAGGAAGAAGTTCATTTCACTGCATTGTGGTCGTATGCCATTATAAGACATTGTGTCAAGAATAACAAACCAAAGACAAAACTAAAACAATTGGGCATTAATAGGATTAATAATTTCAAGAGCGCCGCTCAGCCTTTTTACCGGGTAGGTCTATCTATAATCCACAGAAAAGACAAAATTTAAAAGAAAATTTTCAAGCCTTTGCAAAACAAAAGACACCTGAATCTATTTCCAGTGAAATATTTACTTTGTCATCTGTTAATCAGGGAAAGGGAACCTCTATAGTTTTTGTAAGGAAAACAACATTTTATAGTGGGGATAGACTGATGTATTGACCGATATGATAAAAAACCATAAATAGAAAAAATAAACATAATATAATGCACCTTTTTACACTTTACTTCCAAATCAGAGGTGAAAGTAATGGCCTCTTCATGGTCCAGTGTAGAGTCTACAATTTCTAGGTTGCAGGCACCTTAAAAGGAATTTGAACTCATTAAAAGTACATCATCAAAGTGCATAATGTAGCTTTTAGAATGACAAACATCAAATTCTTAAAATGGATACCTGTTGGTGTTACTTTTCCGAGACGTGCGAAGGCCCAGTAGTGTTGCATCCCCTTCAAGCAATGTCACATGGATATCAGATCCCAGAAAAGCAGAACTCATTTCCAAGCACTGGAGACTGAGCAATACTTTTGTGCCCCTCTTGTATTTTCTGAAAGTAAATTTAATGCCATAAAATAAATAGTAAAAAATTACCAAAACTAACGAATGACAAGAAAAAAACGAGCTAACCAAACTGACAGAAACACACCCTTATTGGAAATTTTACAAAGTTGTAAACACAATAAATCTGAAGAGAATTAAAGGGGCCGTATCACTGTAAAAAATGCTTAAGTGCAGAATCACGAATTCCATTTTAAGCTTCTAAGGAGCAATCATTTTAGTGTAATAATACTTTTAAAATTCTTTAAAAAGTATCTAAATTTTTTTCATGAATTGTTTTCCTTACAAGACTCAGCTTAATAATCAATATTACATTAATGTTGTATATATACAAATTTAACCAGTGGAAGGAGTTACAAGAGAATTTTTCTCAAAAAAGCATCTTTATACTTATAAACAAACCAGCTAGTAATACTGTTCGGTTTGTATTGTAGGTACAAAACAGATGAAGAGAAACGCATGCTTGGAAAGTGCTTTTTGTTTTATTTCTTTGTATTTAGTCTAGTACACACTGTAACCGAAATAAGACAACTGATTAAAAGAAAGGCACTGGTTTTTTTAATTGGGTAATTGTCTTACGCGCTTGCAATTGCAATGTCATATATGAGAGTGCAGGACACATTTTAAATTAAACATTTTCAGTTGGTAGGAAATTCTGAATTTTCCCCGGGTGGTGGCCGAAGCCTAATCTTATCAATTTTGAGGTACTGTTTAAATCCCAATATTTTACATAACATTTATAAGAGAGGGGTAATTTTTTGTACATTATTCCAGAGTTGTGATGAATAAAAACTGATTGACAGAAATATGAAACTCATCAATGTGAATTCATGGCATTGTAGAGCTAAAAAAAGGAGAACAATAAAGCATCCCATTCTGATTCTCTCCACCTTATGTCTTTGTACGTCATGACGATCACAGCAAGCTGAATCCTTTAACTGAAAGATAATTTTAATATAAGCACCAGCTGCAGCCCTATCATGCTTCCTCCAACTCCAGCGATCCCTGGTGATGTTGCACACTATGTCTTGCAGTTTGAAATGGGGGTGGGGGTAACTTTCCTCTCTGTGTCAAACCAAGGAACAAGACACTTTAATAAAGCTTTTTTTTTTACTTTTTTTTTTAAAATCTCACTGTCTCCTGACCCTCTCTGCAGTAGCCAACTTTGTCATTGGTTATTCATTATCATCACTTCAACTTCAAAAGTGACAAAAGTACGGGCCCCAGCCTAGTGAAAGGGCTGCGTCTATTGGGACACGTGTCCGTTTCAGCTCCCATGTATATTTAGACACGTTGGCTAGATGTACTTCTACTCTAGCATGGAATGCGAATACCGTACATTGTGGATCTCTTTCTTTTGGAAGAGGCTAGCCGTACTAAATGACGGTTAGACGGCTAGGCCCGTCGTACTTAAGGATGGCTAGACTGGCAGGCTAGTTGTACACTTTTAATAATGATGACTTGACTGACAAAAAGCAAAAAAATCTCGCCCCTGAATTGTACTTAATAACAGCTAGACTGGCAGACTAGCTGTACTTAATGACAGGCCCTAGACGGCTAGGCTAGCCGTACTTAATAATGATGGCTAGGCTGACAAAAAGCAAAAAACACTGAAATGTACAATTTTAGTTTCTTGCAATACCTAAAGTATTTGTATTTGAGACCAAACCAAAAGGTGCCTTACTGATATGTATGTATTTTTCGGAAGTGGCTATTCTCACCGCGGGTGAAAATAAAAATACGATCGACCTCTCACCCCGGGTGAGACTTGCCAGCGTTGGCTATTCTCACCCAGTGTGAAACAAGACCCGTCTTTCCTAATTTCTGAACAGTCTACACGTGTGTATAAAATCAAATTGACAAAAACAGAAAAAAATGATGTTATAATAATCTGTTATAGTACAAAAGTAAACTAATTTGGTCGTCTACAAAGATGCTACGGCTATTTCACTTTTCGAATCGAGCCAAACTACGCTGATCGCCATTTCGGTTTGCCTGGAAGTTCTTACTGCTCCTCTCTCTCCCTAACCGCCCTGCAGTAACTAACTACACTACCGCTCTTACCTCACGCTGCACACACACCTCCACACTTCCACACTGTCTTTCCTTATCTCTGCAGCCACAGCGGGCGGGCCTAAAGGTAAAGAATGGTCGAACCACAGTCACTGTCGACCGAGTCTCGACTGT
>NW_004797635.1:86794-116356 GCF_000002075.1 Aplysia californica | reverse complement strand
AATAATATTAAGGAATAGTAATAATAATTCATTGCATTATCCATGCATATTCATGTTTGAAAGTAATCTACTCGTATGTAGATCTATGGTCTTTGCAAATTATTACAACATTCGTAGAAAAAATTAGAAAAATGAAAGTGCAACTATTGCCAAAACATCTAGATTTCGTGTTTTCATCCGTCTGAAAGTCATGCTAAGTGAAAAAGTTTCTGTTGAGGGTAGCCATTTAAAAAAAGAAAAAGAATGTTGTTTAAATGATAACTAACTCTAGAACTAAAACAGCGACGGCGATAGTTTGTCGTAAAAAAATAGAAAGGGGAAATTCAAACAATGAAATAAACGATAAAAAGAAAAAAATACAAAATATTATATCTCCAGGAAAAGAAGATGAGTGTTACTGCAATGACCTCATCCCCCACCCCCCTCCTCTTTCTCTGCCCCCAGACAAAACTGCATGCTTTCAACACAGGTAAGAGCGCTGGAATGTTTGTTTACACTGGTATCACCGTAAACGCACACTGGGTGAGAATAGCCAAAAGGTTTGATCGTCCTCTCATCCGGAGTGCTGCCTGAGTTGATGCACAAAGCGGTGAACGCACACCGGGTGAGAATAGCCAGAAGATTTGACCTCTCACCCCGGGTGAGAGGCCTACAACTGCGCTTTTCTCACCCCAGGTAAGAGGCCTACATATTCTCACCCCAGGCGAGAACAAAGTTAGCCATATTTTAAAACTTATAAAACCTGAAATACAGTGGAATACTGTTATAACGAGAGGGAGGGGACCGGTGCGAAATGTCCGTTATAGCAGGATTCTCGTTATTAGGGATCCAGTAATAAATTCAAGGGAAATAGTAAAGTAGGCCTAATCTATGATTTTGGTGTTCTGTTTATTCCTTTTTGTATTTCCCCAGATGATGATTTTGTTCAACATGATTTCTAGGTCTTACTTGATCAAAAATTGAATCAGGTTTCTTTCTCTAGAACTAGCAATGTTGACAAATCGGCTTTGGCGATCAGAAAGAAGGGGCTCTGGCTCTAGGCTAACTTGCCCGCTGTGTTGTTCCCCACCCCACCACACCCTGAGGTGCGTTGCGTCTGCTTGCGCACGTCACACATTTCACTCCATCTATCACAGCATTGTGACCTCTCCATCCCGCACCAGAGAAGTGAGAGGCACGGTAGGCTTAGATAATCTAGACTGGGCTGGCCTATCACGCGAAGCGTTCTGCTTGTCTGCGAATGCCACACCCTCCCCACTCATTCGCTCTGGCCTTCATTGTTGGTTCGCGTGGGCTCTCCCGTTCTTTGTTTCGCTGGATCACCAACAACTTTCTCGACTGGCGAGGTTTTATATATGTTTAATTGGTCTGTGTGCTGTGTACAGCAGCAGCATTAATCCGCTATAATAACTGACTCGCGAGACTGTCTGATTGCGCAATAGCAGTATTTTATTTACAAAGATAAAGAAGGGAAAAAAACGGGGTTTCAGAATAGTGTCTTTATAGCAGACTTCTCGTTGTTTCAGGGCTCGTTATAAGTGGAGTCCACTGTACAAATAATGAGACCTGTGTACTCAACATTTCGGTCAATAGGGCTAAACTGGCAGGCTAGCCGTACTTAATGATGACTGCTAGATTAGCATGCCAGCCATACTTAAGTCTTGTACAGCTAGCCAATTCGTTTTCTTTTTGAGAATGACTTGCTTCTCTTTCTATTAGGACCAATGCATCTTTGCAGGTGCATAAAATTGCTGTGGCCGGGAAATGTGCGATCGGCGTTGGAGGATGCTGAAAACCAATCTCCACCGCGGGGGGGGGCGGGCGGCGCAGGGCTGAGACTCCACAGGCCGATCGTGTCCATGTCCGAATAGACAAGTGGATAGCTAGAGAACGACAACTAAACGCCATTGGCGAATAGTTATAGTAACAGCCATCTTGTTTGATGTCATTTAGGGATTCCCACTTTGTCAGTCATGGTGGCAACACAACTGCACGACGGCAGCCTGACGACTCGGATTATTTTCTTTGCAACTTGCAGAACTGTTCGGTTCCTTGTCTGTGATTGTGCAGCACCCTTCTTCTGCCCAAATTGATTCTGATGCTGTACACACTATGTAAACTGAGAAGAAGACTACGAGTAGGGCTATTTCAATTTGGATTTAAAGCAAGTTCAAACAAAGTTCAACGACGCAGTGCAAATGATCGGCTGTTTTGAAAAGGATAATTTATGGCCGGCACTATTTCTCCGAACGTTCGGGAAAATAAAGCTGGGCACTATTTCTCCGAACACTCTGAAATCACACCCTTTCCCGCATATTTCAGATAATAAAAATAAAATATAGATCTATAATTATATTATAGGCCTACCAAAGATTGTTCGTATACAATATGGTTCAATCGGTCCAAAAAATGTCCGTATTTATATAAAGAAATGCTACAGTTCCAAACAGTTTTTCGCTACAGATATGACGTGTGGCCTATGAAGGGTGCTGCTCTTAAACTTAATGTGTTGCGTTCACTCGTGAGCTGTCTAGATCTAGATCTATGGAGGGTTATTGATAACGACACATAGAGCTAGCATCTGCGTTTGTCGAGGCCGCGACCAATCAATCGTGGCTCGATTTTTTGGTCCCCGAAAAAGTCAAAAAAAAAGAAAAGAAAATGAAACTCTTTTTTTTTAAAAGAAAGTTCACTTAGCTTCACTTCGTCTCTTTCTCACTTGTTGTCACCACGTTGATTTGTTGAATACGTTACAGTTACATACGATTTGTATTGCTGTTCCTCTTTTATTTTTCGTTTATTTTTCCCTCTTTGTGGTGTTATATTTTGTTGGTGTGTATTTTTTTTTCTTGTTATTGTTCTGATGTGTTGTTTTTCTATTAATTTTTTTTTTGTTGGGGAAAAGGGGGGGGGGTTGTATAGTGTAACGTCATTTAATTTGATGTTCCTACAAAAGGTATTGTGTAACGTCATTTAATTTGATGTTCCTACCTTCATTAGATTCTAAATATATATACCTGTATAGATTTAAATGTGCTATGTTAGAGCGTTCCACCAAAACCAATTACATGTACTGACACTGGCAGGCCTCCTGTGTGTGATTCCATAATTTCCATGCAATATCCTGTACTTTTTAAAACAAATTACGCACATTTAGGGTTAAAACGGTCAATCTTCTTCGGACAGGTGGACACACGCCCTTATTTGTTAATTGTTGTGGTTGTTTCTGGGCTGTTCTAGTTTTGATTTCATTCTGTTGTGAAACCTTTCTTTTTCACGTTTTTACACTCATCTAAAAATCTCTAGACTAGATCTAGCTCTTGAAAATTGAAATAGATCTAAACTCAAAAATTTGCTCCGTTTTTTTTTTTAAATGGACGATAACCGTCCACTCAATAGAAAAGAGGGTCAGATTTCTCCGTCTCTCGGGTGCCTCAGGCAGTACCCGCCTCGCTAAACCAGTGGGCACACGGCCGGAGGAGAAGCTGAGAACAGATACCACCTTTGATTTGCTCCTTCCCAGACCTCGCAGAATGACGGAATGAAAGTTGGCGCCGAACTCTCGCAAATAGGCAAACAATCATGACCAGAGCGGAAGCCGGAAACCGTTTGGAGAAATAAAGATCGGCACTATTTCTCCGAACGTTCGGAGAAATAGTCACTTCGATAATTTATTTCAAAGTTTTTTAAGCACTTGTTTGAAGAACTTTTAAAGCACTTACAAGAGATTGGACTCAATAGGATAGGACGTTGAGCAGCAAATGGAATAATTCGAGACTGCAAGGTTTGCAAATGGATAGCGTGAGGTGCAAATACAGTGTATTAGGGGGAACCACTGGGAATGCTTGGAAACTGCCAGGCCAGGGCCAGTGCAAACCGCAAGCTATGCAAAATAATCACTATCAGATGACACGGTGGGTTGTATCCCCTTTGCGAGGTTAAACAAGATAGCTGTTACTATAAATATTGGCCAGTGGCGTTTAGTTATCGACGTTCTCTAGCTATCCGCTGAATAGTCGCACCATAGTTCTAGTGAAACTTACTAGCCTTTATTTACATGCATTTGAAATAATTTCTCACATCTCAGATTCTCCAGAACAGGATCAAGCATTAAACTGATTTAGATCTAGAATCTAGATTTAGATATTCATACTGTCAACACATCCAAAAAAATGGGAGGACTTCCGTAACGAGCGACCACTATGAGACAGAGCAGAATTGAGGGCTTGGGGTAGGGGTAGGGGTAAGGGTAGGGTATGGTTAAGGGTAGGGTTAGGGTTAGGGTTAGTTAGGTCTAGGCCTCTTCTTTATTGTATTTGATGGGGTGGTCGCTCGTTACGGAAGTCCTTCCCCAAAAACACAAAAAAAACAAACAACAATTTTACAGCTAGAATCTAGACTCTACCAGCAACGTAACAACAGTAGACGTGTATAAGTATGGGCGTAACCCGCAACTGTAACTTACTCGCCATTCCATTTTGGCCTTGGGCAAACACAATGGAACTTTCCACCATAGTCAATATACAAATCATCTTCCATGACTTCAATGATTTTCCCTTCTACAAGTCTGTCCTTGTATTCTCCAAGGGAGACCAACTTAGACTTTCGAAGCATGCTTGCAAAAGACTCAGTTGGATCAGCGGCAGTGGTTGGAGACTGCGATTCAGCAGTGGAGGCGGAGGAGACATTGCCTTCATTTTGTTGAGCTTGCTTCACTTTTTCGACCACTTTCGCAAATTTATCGAGAGCTTCCTCTCCCGGAGTAGATGAACTGTGGTTGGACTTATCGGAATTATCTTCAGACGTATGAAATAATTTTCTGCTACCAAGGAATCTCTGATAAACCAACGTCGTTGGGGGTGAATACAAAACACGGCGAACCAAGGACGCAGCCATCTTGCTTGGTGAAGGCCGATAACTCTCAACTCCTTTTAAATTACAACAACACGCAAGGTGCGATTGAGAAAGCGAAAGTTGATTGTGTTGACTGATGCTGCGAGAGAAAACCATTATAAAACTGTGACGTTGATTGGTAGTGCCCTAGGAGGCTATCTGACAAGCTTGTGACATTCAGAATGGCATCAAATATCGTGAAGTTCAGAGAATATATGAAACTGATTGGTCAGCTAAAGGTAAAAGATTTAAATGCCGAAAAACTTTCTCCCACAGTCACAGAAGAAAGATGCGTCATTTCTAAGTTTAACGGCATGTGCACAACACCGTGACCGTCTCTGTCTCTGGCCTTGCTTGAAGTGAATCTTAATCTTGACTGGAATGGTTAAACTTAAAATAAAACGAAACAGTACCAGCAGCTATCTCAAAGATTCTCTACTTAACTTCTAGATCTAGATCTAGATATAGATCTAGATCTAGTTTAGTAGTAACAATCTTTGGTAACTGACTTAACTTTAACTTGCCCACTGCAGCCCGTCTAATTAATGAAATGAATGAATTATTACGCAGTGGCTACGTTCTCGGCACCGTGAATGCAGTTTGCATTCAGGCGCTGTTGAGGCTACATTCACGGCTCTCAAGCTTCGTTTAGACGGAGCGTCCACAGCTGGTTTTAGTCAGTGACGTATTATCGTGTACATAATTCATAGGCCTATATAATAATATATATTTTGGGGAAGTGGCTATTCTCATCCGGGGTGAGAATAGAAAAACGATCTACCTCTCACCCCGGGTGAGACTTGCCAGCGTAGGCTATTCTCACCCGGTGCGAAACAAGACCTGCTTTTCCTCATTTTGGAATACTCTCTATCTGTTATCACCGTGTAGAATTCTGTGGTTTAGGGTGAAAGCAAAATTTGTTGGCCTAGATCTAGGCTATAACGGTAAACGCGCACCGCGTGAGAATAGCCAAAAGACTCGCCTGCACTATTCTCATCCCTGCTTCAAGCGTTTCGTCCCATGAGATGAAGGAAAACAATGCAGTGATCCTTGACCTTGACCGATCGACCATTCGTCGTTTTCCCTTACACTGAGTTCTGGCTCAGAGCTCACCAGTGTAAGGGAAAACGACGAATTCTCAATTACGCAACAACGCATTAAATTAGGATATAATGACAAAAATGTAAACTTTCCGAAATCACAAAAAAGTTCCCCTACCGGGTCTGCATACTTCGTGACTTTGTTCCCGGTTACCGGGTCTGTATACACTTTGTATAAATTACCCTATCTCACGTCCGGGTGAGACTTGGGCACGACATTGTGTTAGAGCATGACGGCCCGTGATATATATATATACGAGTATAAACTAACGTTCATGCACTCTCAAAGTTGATAGCGTGCAATTTTGTCTGCGGGCAGTGTGTGTGTGTCTGTGAGAGAGAGAGATAGAGGGGGGGGGGGGGGGAAGAAAGGAAGGGAGAGACTGACAGACAGAGACAGAAAAATAGAGAGAGAAGGGGGGGGGGAGAGAGAGAGAGATTTTAAAAGACGGACAGAAATAGAGAGAGAGGGTGTTTGTTATTTTATAATAATAAGAATAAATAATTGATTCCCGTCATTTTCTCTCTGCGTCGGTTCCCAGCCTGACCCGGTGCAATACAGTCATGATTATTTTGTACACAGTTTATGACCAGTCCTATCCAGTGGCGGCTCGTGGTTTATAATAGAACTGACCTGCCGACATTCACGTCGACTATTTCTCCCTCCCCCACCCCTTTCCTTCACAACACACACACACACACACACACACACACACACACACACACACACACACACACACACACACACACACACACACACACACACACACACACACACACACACGCGCGCACACACACACACACACACACACACACACACACACACACACACACACACACATTCTCTCTCTCTCTCTCTCTCTCTCTCTCTCTCTCTCTCTTTCTCTCCTTACTTTATACCCCTACTTTCGCCATCCCCACCCCCTCCCCCACTCACATGCACACACCACTGTAAACATTGTAATATAATGTGAAGGAGCTAAAATATGCGGTAGTGTCAAGGAACAATATTATGAATAACGTATGATGGAAGTTACTGAGATTAATGGAAACTGACTTGATCGGCACAGAAAAAGAAACACTAGTAGGCCAGAAAACAAACTGAAAATGAGAGGCAATAAACTGCTGGTCCTGGCCTTCAGTATTTAGTACTTTACTCGTACTTTCTACACCCAAACACAAAATATCGACGTGCACTGGACCCGTTAATTATATGTAATAAGAACTGTCCTGTATGATGACAAAAAGTCAATTGATACTGTACCAGTGACGCTGTCCCAAGCAGATCAAGTCTACAATCATATAGTATACAAAGCTGGACAAAGTTAGCACACAACAGTTTCCGATCATTATATCATCAAATGTACTTCATCGCACTTCTCACTTCTCAGAACAGAACACTGTGTTGTAACAAAGTGGGGAAGTGTGTCAAATGCTAATTATAGAACTTGGTGTCTAGCTGGGGTGACGATGGAAAAGGGAAGGGAAGGGAGGGGGTAGGCCTGGCCAAGACTCTGACAGCCGAGTGCCTATCGCTCCTTGTTAAAATTCTCCTTATATATATATCTTCACTAGACAATTCCTCCTTCCGCCGGCCAGACTCCTATGGGCCAGGTAAGTTATTAGCAGTGGCGGTGGGTAGTGAAGGGCTTACGGGCTTGAGCCCCTCACCCCCACCCTGTCCCCACCCCAACTCTATCCCTTAGTTAATGAAAGTTTCTAAGATAACGAAATAAGCAGTTGAAACCGTTATGATCGCGCGCAATGAACACACAGTTATCAGCTTGGCAGCTTTCCCGTTTGTCCAATCATTGTTGTCACCGCTTACAACTATAGTAACCTAACAGCCAATCAAATGTCGTTAGGGCTCAGAAAGAATAAGCCGGTTCCCACGCCCGTCTTTAATGAAACTCTTCTTGTAAAAAGGTAGAAGACGTTAAAAAAATAACACTGCACAGAGGGCTCACGCTCTCCCAGCCCTGACAATGGGGTGAAAGTTTACGACACACTTTCCCCCAGTGACACAGATACCTATGCGCCCATTGGGCCTTTGTTAATGTTAGGCGCGTTCTATTTTCCGCAACAACACGACCCAATCCACCTCATAGACGGTATGTGTTTGGAGTGCTGTGTGTTTGTGCCACTGAGATTTAACAAATTTCATCAAACCACTTTTGAGGCAACTTTTTCTTCAGATAAAAACTAGTTAGAGAAATTTGAAGGTGAAACGGCTTCGTCCCAACCATCCAGAAGAGCTTAAATTTAAGTAAGAACAAAGAGATGGAAGACAAAGGTGACTCTTCTCATTTGAATGGTTCTCAAAATGCCGTGGCTCGCCGTGAGTATAGAAAAATCATCACATTTTGTTCTTATTGCTTGCTTTTTGGTGGTAAAGAAGTGGAAGAAACCTGCTAAGCCCCACCCAAATCTTAGTCCACCCACCGCCACTGGTTATTAGTGGGGACAAAACGATGTGTAAATGTCAAACAGGAAAGTTATAGGTGGTTAAAAAGTCAATAAACAAAAGAGATTAGTGCCATGCTAACAATAAATGTTCTGATAGTAGTTATAGAACGGCTGAATGATAAATACATGTTTTGCTGATAAAATAATACATGTGTCTGTGCTGCTCAAGACAGTCTGAATCTTAATTTTGTAAGCTACAAAGAGGCCAATTTGGCAATTAAGGGATGCCCTTCTATTCTTTCTGAGGGCTGTCGATGGATTTGTCCATGGGACTGACGTCATCGCTAGGCTTAAGCCCGCTGCGTGTTTGGCCTCGTACGTAGTAGCCTATGAAGTTCCGCGACGTGACGGCTTGATGGGAGGGGAGATGATTTAAAGTTATGAGCCGGCGCGATAACAAACGTGAAGGAATGAGGCTCTGTCGCGACTAATAAACAGCAGTGAATCCCATTTGTCTATTTGAGCGCCTTCAAATCGGCTAAGTTCTTTTGAATGTTGATACATGTTTATTTAGATTTACTGAATGAAAATCATAATCAGCAATAAATCTCCTGTCAACAGTCCAGCTGAAAAAAATTTGACCGGTGGCCGGTCTTGCCCAGTTAACAAACCGCCCCTGGTCCTATCCAAATCCCACCTTCTGTTTCCCATCTCTCACCTCTTGTTTCCCATGTACCAAATATCCAATTTTCCATGTCCCATATCCCGACTTTATTTCTGTAAGGGGGCTTCGTTTTCCTTCTTCTCATGGGATGGAGCGCTTGAAGCAGGCCAAAATATAAATTATACGTCACTGTCGTCACTGACTAGACTAAAACCGGCTTACTTAAATCGGCAACGTGGACGCTATGTCTAAATGAAGCTTGAGTGCCGTGAACATAGCCTCAACAGCGCTTGCAAACTGCATTCGCGGCGCCGTGGACGTAGCCACTGTGAATTAATTAATTCATTGATAAATTCAACTCCCAGTGGGCAGTGCTCCTGAAAGTGTCTTTAGAGCCATTCCCAAAGGGGGTACTTTAAAAAATGATTAACTTGTTCTTATGCACAGTAGAATTGTACTTGTATCGGCTGATTCATCAATGTCATTCTCATAACTGTCCCTGAACTGCAACAGGGAACTGCTTCTTTTTCTTTCCTAATCCTTACTTATTCATCATTTTTTCCTCTACTTTTTTGTATTGTCACTCTCTTGTGACCCGCTATTTCGGGGGTGCCTTGATAGTCGAAACAGATTTTCTGCTGTTGAAGTTAGAGAGGTGGGCAGAGTAAGCCCGATTCCCTGTCTCTGTTGACATCCATCCTTTGGTGCTCATATGACCTCTATAATGCAGGTTGCGAGTGCTGTACAACCTTTATTTGTTCGTAGCAGCGCATGCAATGAAATCGACAATATCAGAATAAACATCAATGGCCACGAAATATCAGCCCAAACTAAAATAAGAAATTTAGATGTGGTGCTAGATCAAGATATGTCAATGAAATGCCACGTGTCCAATCTTTGTAAAAATCTATATCTCCAGCTGAAGAAAATAGGGAGCATTAGAAAATATCTATCTGTTGGTGTCACCAAAACTTTAATAACATCACTTATATTGTCAAGGATTGATTATTGCAATTCCTTACTGGCTGGTGTACCTGATGAACAGTTACAACAACTACAAAGAGTACAAAATATTGCTGCCAAAATAATTACTAAAAAACTAAAGCATGATCATGTGACTCCTATTTTAAAAGCATTACACTGGCTCCCAGTGAAAGAGTGTATCATATATAAAATCTGTTTAACTTGCTACAAGTGCTTAAATGATTTATCACCGGACTATCTAAAACAGCTTTTAACACCCTATGTGCCTCCTAGAACGCTCAGATCATCTAGTGACAAAACAACCCTTGTTAAGCCTAAAATAAATTTCAAATCATATGGCCAACGCTCTTTTTCATATTTTGCCCCACTTGTTTGGAATAGGCTTCCAAAAACTATCAGAGAACCAGAAAATCTAGAAATTTTTAAGAAGAAACTAAAGTCATTTCTATTTTCATCATATTTCGATTAGACAGAATGCATCCAAGCTGTAGATCGTTGTGAGTTTGTATGTGCGTATGTGCATATGTATGTATGTGTGTATGTGAGTATGTATATGTGTGTGGTGCGTGCGTGAGTGAATATGTGTTTGCATGAGTATGTAACACTATGTACCTTTAAAATTGATTTGTAAATCCATTATATTTATGTATCATGTTAAGCGCATAGAGCATTGCATAAGTGGATATGCGCTATATAAATGCAATCCATTATTTATTATTTTACTAAAACTTCAAACTAAAACATGATTAATAAATTCATATTATATAGAGTTATATATCTTGGTTCTCTAGATTTAGAGATAACCAGGTCTGGAAAGTTTGCTAAGAGATGGAGAGGATTCAGTGGTAATTTTTTGAGTGGTAGGGGCCCACTAAGACATATATATATGACTGCCGTTGGACAAACTTGTTTTTACCTTATACAGGTGGGGCAGAAGTTATTTTTCCTGATCATGTACACGACGCCGTCATTTGTTATTATAATATTATAATAATGTGAATGTGACTCACGACACAGTGGAATTAGGCACTTGTTAATTTTTGGGCACAGTAAATCAGTAATTGGTTCAAACTTTTAAAAGCTTGTTTATTGGCTTGCTTTTGGTTAAAAAATACTCTGTTATCTTGAATAGAAGTTGACATATATATATATATATATATATATATGCAATTGAAGGAGGTGGGGTAGCTAAGTATTAAAGGTAAAATTAGCAAGAAATTGGCCACCGTCCAAAGCTTTGTGACTTCCAAAACTTGAGTGAGTGTCCTTGGAAACCAGTCATACTAAAGTGCGAAAAGACATGAAAAGACATGACGAAAAGATGCGGATGTCCTGCGTGCTCATATGACTTTATGATGCAGTTGTAAGCACTGTAAGACAGTAAAACACTTGTCAAAAAAAAAAAGAATTAATGTAGAGAGAGTTGCATGGCAAAAGTCCACAAAATGCGTTTAACAACATAATTTTCCACTTGTCACAGTGGTACCTAGAGCTATAAAGTAAGGAAAGTCCTATCACCATAATTACATAATTAATATAGTTTTATTAATAATTATTGTAAGGCGACAAAAAAGAAAATTATGAAACATGGAAAAGAGGTCCTGCACCAATCTGACATTTATCTGGAAGACTCGGATGTTCGTCATAACGGAATATAAACAAACTTGTAGGGACTGTAGATGGTAAGGGTTACCCCAATTTTGATCAAAAAGTAACCCTGAAAATGAGTCTGAATTCTGAAGGGACACAAATCAAATGTCTTTTCGCATCTTTTCATATCTTTTCGTGTCTTTAGTATGACCCCTTGGAAACTGCAAATCTTAATTGAATTTACTATATTTGTGCCTTTTTCCAACGTTTTTCAGTATAATCCATACATTTAATGTATTTTCAAGTGGACATAAATTAAAGGTGTTGAAAGCCCAGAAAGCTAAAAAAAATGTTGGTTTCTTTGAATTTATTATTATGACAAGCGTCTGGATTCACCATAATGCAACACACATACATATGAAGTATGAAGTCTTCATTTCAGCCTAACCTAATGTGTTTTTGTACTAGTTGGTACGTACAAGAAGGGATTATTGGCTGCCACATCCTGTCTTAGAATTGTTGCGTCAGGAAAAAAATAATATGCTTTCTCTTGACAATATATTATTCCCTACTCTTTGATCTTTAATTCTAGTTGTAGATTGTTTTCTATCACTGAAGTTCATTTTGTCCCCTTTTTCAGCAAGTTGAGCGGACTGGCTGGGTGCGGAATGGTGTGAAAGACCCAGAGAGCGTTGCGGAGCACATGTATCGAATGGCAATGATGTCTTTTGCTCTGCCTTCAGACTCAGGCCTTGATAAGGACAAGTAAGTTACATAGATCACAATTTGTCAACGATATGAGCTGATTAGTTTTAACTTTCTTACAAATGCATGCAGGTAAATCTTGTTCTGCCTGTCTCCTCCAAGACAAAATAAATGATAAGTCTCATGATTTGGGGTTGTTGTTTTTTTGTTTTGTAGGTTATTAAAAACAATTTCAATAAAGAACTGCTTACGTTTTGTAGTATAAGCAGGGTTTTCACATGGGTGTATGTGGATGGTTCCATTAGAATGTTCGAAGAAATTGTGATGTGGACGTTTTCATGGGAATCATGTTGTGGCAGAAAACTGTTTTACACACTAACAATTTAATTTTTTTACTCTTTTGATTCATATAAGGTATGAAATAATGTTGATAGAAAAGCCTATGTTTTGTTGAAGTCAAGATCAATAAATCTTCAATCAAACAATTACATCAATATTGACCGGTGACTGATTGTAGGTAAACATATAACTGTGTGTGTTTTTTTTTTTTTTTAAGTGTATCATTCTATAGGTTTAAAATATTTCAGGATTGTCAAAAGGTTTCATTAACATTTTATACCTTTTGCCTATGAAAATTATTGCTTCTGGACTCATAATTTGTTGGATTTGACACCCTTTTCTTTCTGCTAACATTTTGTCTTTTGTTTTCTTTTTCCGTTTGTCCAGATGTATAAAAATAGCGCTGGTTCACGACATGGCTGAGAGTGTTGTTGGGGACCTAACTCCCTGGTGTGGTGTCAGTAAAGAGGAAAAGAGCCGAAGGGAAGAGGTCAGTTCTCGTCTAACCCCCACCCCAACCAGATTACTTGTCTTGTAGTTCTTTACTTCTTTTGTTGCTTAAAAAAAATAAAAGTTTGAGATTATACAAAACATAAAGATTGGGTTTACAGAATTATGACGTACTTTGCGGTAACTTTTTTTGGATATCATATGATGCATGTGCTGAAAATGCTGAATGAAATATGGTCACATTGAATATATAAATAATAATAATAATAATAATAATGATGATGATGTTGATAACTATGAGGTAAGAGAAGGGAGGAGCTAAGTAAATAGACTCATGAGTAGGTCAATACTTCAAGTGGCAGGAAGGTAGGGTCCTACGAAGATGAGCTGTAGATAGAAAATTTACACACAGGTTAAAGTTTAAAAAATGCAGTATTCATTTTCAATACCTTGACCTTTTGGCACGATTATTCCCTTTGATCGTACTAGACAGGAAGTTGTGGAGATTCTGACATGGGATCCTTAACCCTTTGAGTTCATAGCACCGGTACCGCTTCAGCAACTATAATCCATTTCACTGGTACATGGGTGTGAAGAGAGAGTGCTGAATTGTCGGGCAGTTAAAGGCAACTATTTCCAATCTAGAATGCTAGTTTCTGTCAACATACTATTATGGGATGCCAACATGTCCGTTGCCTTTCACACATGTTTTGATCCTTTCTGTGTTGATTTACTGAGTATTTTTCATAATGAAGTGCTCTCTCTCTGAACCCAGAAACTCAGGAGGCCAGGATTTGAGTAAAATTAGGATCAGGAGCCCAGGGATCAAGGGGTAAAACTCTAACTAACAAGTGTATCAGAGACAGCGAAAGATCTTGTCAGTATTTTAATGTTTTAGTTCGTGTAAAATGCCAGCTTGCACTGTATGCTTCCCTGGAAGTAATTGGGATTGTTTCAGAAATCTATCAGGTATGCTGGGATAATAATATAGATTGTAAAGCGCATAGAGAGCTCACTGTTGAGTGGGAATTTGCGTTATACAAATGCTATTTATTATTATTATTTTTAAAAAAATCAATTAAAAATTCAACAAATTATTTTTCATATTTTTATCTAAAAAAAACCCACCTTATCTTTTCGTATAAATTGTGGTGGTGTTGAAAATCTTCCCAAATGTCTTGGTCTGTCAAAGTGGCCCTTTTATTACAATTTGCTTTTTTTTTTATTCCTAGGAAGCTACTTCTAGAATCACTAGCTTAATCCCTGGTGAAGGAGGAAAGGAGATGTACAATTTGTGGTTGGTATGTAGTTGGTTTTTTTTGGTCTTAACTAACCTGTCATTTTTCCTTTAATTTTGTAAGAATTCAACGGCGCTCGCAACTGAATATATTGGAGATTTTCAGAAATGTGGAAAGTGTTTTCATTATCATACTCATCATCATTATGATTAACAGGGTTTTGCAACAAGCAGTGGCTTACTACAGCTATTACTGTGTTATATTTTGTTGATTGTTATGTATGTTGTTATAAAAACAGATCTCCCTACAAAGTGTGGATGGTTCATGGGTGCTCTGATATGGTTTGCTCCTTCTTTCCCATCAAACATCCATTGTCCATAGATCTCCTCCTTTTTCTCTTCATTTGTTTAAAAAAAAAAAGAAACTGCTTTAATATTTGGCACTTATGACGTCTACCTGTATTTGTATTGCGAGAGCCGTACAATTTTTACTATAGCTTGAAAAAAATAATTTAAAAAACCCAACCACTCTGCAGGGGTAAAATAATTTGTCTTTTCTATTAAAATCTGCTTGTTATTTGGTTTTTTGGGTTTTTTTTTACAGGAGTATGAACATCAGAAAAGCCCAGAGGCCAAATTTGTGAAGGATATGGACAAACTGGAGATGTTGTTCCAAGCCTACGAGTATGAAGAGATGCACAAAAAGCCGGGACACCTCCAGGAGTTCTTCGATCACACGCGGGGTGAGTAGTGGGAAGTGACAACAGGACGGTGCATTCTCTATTGGCGTCTGTGGCCTAGTGGTAAGGCTCTTGGACCTGCAGCCGTAAAGATATCGCGATTTCAGTGCTTTCTTGTCATATCTCCATTTTTTTAAACAGTAAAAATGTGACATCATCTTAGGCTCTCTCTTTGTTATGAACTGTTTTCACTGTTGTTAAAAATGGAAATTTGACAAGAAAACACTGGGGTCACGTACTATGAGTTCAAATCCCGTCTGGGGCCTGACATTGCGTCATTGGGAAAGTAAGGCACTTTACAGGTCTTGGACAGTGTCATTATCATATTACAGTGGAACTCGGATTCAACGAGGTCGCCGGGCCTGACCTAAAATCTCGTTGAATCCGAGTGTTCGTTATAGCAAACACGAGGTTTTGTGTAGATAATTACAGGCACTGAGCAAGTAATGTATAAAGAGAAGTCACAAGTAGTGCTTGAAATGCCTGCATATTATGAGCTGTGTAAAAAAAAAGACAGATTCATTCAAATGCACACGCCTGTGTCATCTCTATTGTTTACCAAAAAGTTGTGTTGCTGTGTAGAGCCTAGCGCCTCAGAACCCCAATGAAATATTATAGAGGGCGTGTACTGATTGCTTTTCACCATTTGTCTGTCGATTTTTTCGTATTATGTATTCGACCAGCACGTCCCTCTCCTTATCCTCTTTTCCTCCTCCTCTTTCTCCTTCTCTGCCCCCTCCTCTTCCTCCTAGTAGCATATGGCAACTTTTGATTCCACAGACCAGCGCACAATTCATTACGTAGATCAACGTCAAGAAATAATGATCAGTTGCCGAGGGAAAAAAAAAGACTGTGACGCGTTTGTATCTTCGACGTTCAACGCCCGGACCACTAGTGCCCCTCCCCAACACGCACACACAGCTGCACGTGTGCAAGTCGCCCGTCCGTCCGTCCGTCCTTGACACACACCAGAGTATACACGTGCGCATGCCAACAGCGCATGTGTTGGTATGGGAAAAGGCCGCTGATTGGTCGCATGCCATCGGCTAAGTGAATAATGGCAATTGTTCACAATGCAGGTGCAATGGATGGTTTTCGGGAATAGATAAAATTCGTTCTAGGAGAAAAATGAGTGAAGCCACGACTGCGGGGGTTGTTCACCCTGGAAGCGACCTCGTTGAATCCGAGCTGGCTGATTTAAGTGCTTGTTGAATCCGGGTTATTTTTATTGATTTTAAAAAGAAAAAGAACGGGGAATCTATCTCATTTTGTTGAATCCGAGCTAGTTAAATCCGAGTTCCACTGTATACTCGTATAAGAAACGCGAGGGAGGAAGTGGGAAGTGGTCATTTGTACAGGTGACTGTCTTGGACAGTTTGCCATAAGGGGAGGTTGGACTATTATATTATTGCCATCTCATCTTCATACCTTTCTTCTTTCCTGTGTTTTACAATGACCAACGGGCGGCTATTGGAGCATGCAAAGTGGATGTGTTCATGTACAGAGAGGATACATCCTAGAGAGGTGTTAAGGGTGGGGGGCTGCAAGTTCAGTAAAACTCGTACTGAAATAAAAAATTTCTCTCGCCAGAGACTTTCAAATTTACCACGGAGTTTGCGGAAAACTGGTGTAAGGAGCTGGTGTCTCAGAGAAGTCAAAGTCTTGAAGACTCCAAAGACAAGTCAACAACCGAGTCTGACTCGGTCGTGCCGGAGGCGAAGAAGAGGAAGAAAGAGGAGTTGGAAGCAGAGAATGTTTGATGATCGTTAGAATTTGATGTTTCTGTTTCTGTTAATAATAAAATAATAAAAATGGATTGCATTTATATAGCGCATGTCCACTTATGCAGTGCTCTATGCGCTTAACGTGATACATATTATGGATTTACAAATCAATTTTAAAGGCACATAGTGTTACATACGCGTGTCCACACATACTCATGCACGCACACACACATACACACATACATACACACATGCACATATACGTACATACGCACATATGCAAATACAAACTCACAACGATCTACAGCTTGGATGGATTCTGTCTAATCGAAATATGATGGAAAAAAAAATGCTTTTAGTTTCTTCTTAAAAATTTTAAGATTTTCTGCTTCTCTGATAGTTTTTGGAAGGCTATTCCAAACCTGTTATTGTAAGTAGCCTATATTGCAACAGGTCAAAGGGCTGGATTGGTAAAGTAAGTATATTGCAGTGGAGTATGCTTAAATCGAAATCTGTGTGACCGCTGAATTTTCATGTGGTTTAGATGGGTTTTTGCTTTAGGGTGGTTGCTCAAATAGAAGAAAAAAAAATCGTTTTTTTTTTTTCGGTTTATCGCTGTTTTTGGGTTAACCATGTTGGGTGTATGTATGCAGACTCCACTGTATATTAGGGTGCTTGTTCTGTTTCCATCCTGTCTGGGTATTAATGTTTATCTAGGTAGGCAGAGGCAGCAAGAAGATCAAGATGTTCCTTTCCTGACATTGACACTTGCTAAACAAACCATAAGTGCTTTGCTTGTGGAGAATTTTTTCTCAAAAAGAATAGCGCCTGAAGGTCATAAGCGAAGCCTCAAGAGGGTTTAACCAATAAACTGTATGTTTTTTTAATATCAAGGCCCCCTGATCTGGAATGCTTTGCCAAGTATTTTACGTGAGATCAAATCCTTTGATTCATTCAGATATCAGCAGAAGTCATTTCTGTTTTTAAATTAATGAGATGAATATTTAGAGAGATTTTCTTTTCGTCAGAACACAATATTTATGTTACTGTTGTATTGTCTCCCCCTGGGGCAGTGCCACTGACTGTAGTGTCTTTAGGCCTTTCCCAAAAGGAGGACATTTCTCGTTTAAGCACAGTAGAATTGTAAATGGGCTAATTCATGTCACGCTCATAACTGTGTCTGATCTACAACAGGGAACTGCTGCTTTTTCTTTCCTAATCCTTACTATTGTCATTTCCTCTACTTCTTTTGTATGTTTGTCACTCTCTTGTGACCTGCTATTTCCGGGGTGCCTTGATAGTCGAAGCAGACCTTGTGCTGTTGAAGCTAGAGAGGTGAGCAGAGTAAGTCTGATTCCCTGTAAAGACTTCTCTGTTGACACCCACCCCTTGGCGCTCATATGACCTTATCGTCTCTGTAAGTTTCTAAACGTGTAAGTCCGTTGAGGCAAATTTTACAGGAGAGACAAAAAAACGTAATAAATAGTAAAAACAGAATGCAAATGTACTGCTCTTTCTACATCTTGTAAAGAATACTTCTATGTATACAACTGTCAATATGAAAATTCTTTTGTTTTTGAAAATTAATCATAAAACAGACTTACGTGTTTAGAGACTCTAAATTTGAAATCTTTAAACGCGTAAATCGAACCCGCTGACTTGCGTAATGAATTGGGGCAGAAAGTTTGCAAGCTCTACTCGCGTAAGTCTGCTGTAGGTTGCCGTGGTTAGCCATACGCGTTTAGAGCTTTCATTATTTTAACATGTGGCTTGGGAATTATTGACTTGTTTACAACACGAATCGTTCAGTTTATTTATTAGAAAAAGTATGCAAAGGACTTTGAAGAAATAAGGCAGATTGGTTTTATAGATTCAAGGTGCATTTAACTTTGCAAGTAATATTGATTTGATCGAATTAATTGATTTATTAACTATACATCTGGTTGATATTATTCTTATTTCCCAGCCCTTTCACACTTACAACACAAATCGACTGTATGCCTATTACAAGTAAGAGGACTATGACGAAAAACAACAGAAGAAAACCCTTAGAATGACAAAGTGTAGCTTGTGTGAGAATAAGCAAAGCATACGGGAGCAGCCTTCCAATCACACAACAAATTACGAAAAGGAGCCAGTTCATTCTTTCAAGCAAATTTTCAACTGTATTAAAGTAATGCTGTAACTGTAACGGTACTGATATAATATAACAGAACATTTTACATAATCAAAAAACACATCAATTCAATATCACCGAGTAGAAATTGAAAATGATTCCATCTTATATCATTCAACCTCCCCCGCGCCATCGCCCCCCCCCCCTCAAAAAAAAATTCCCTAAGAAGACTTATTCAAGTAAATGATCCAGAACTATATCAAATAAAGAACTGCCTAAAAAAACAATTATCGAACTCGAACCAGTATCCGTTGCGGTGGGTGAGAAGGAAAAGGTGGAGCTGAATCGGACATGTCATTAGAATGGACCAGAGGAACAAAAAAAGAGGGCCGCCCGCCAGAGACACGGCGAAGGAGCATAGAACAGGAGATGAAGTCCAAGGGATGGTCATGGGGACAGATCAAGAGATTGGCCTTAGACGGGGAGATATAGCGTTCCACCGTATCAGCCTTATGGGCTGCGCAAGCACCGTGAAGATAACAAGAAGAAAATGTGTATAATAATTGTTTAAAAAATTGATTGCTTTGATAAAGTGTATTGCTGAGGACATTCCCGATTCAGTCTTGTTTCAACTTGTCATAAAATGCCCAACATTCCGATGATATTACTGATTTTAGTGCTTGCAAATGTTTGAATTTGACATTTGAGATGCTCCTGCTGGCATAAAACAGCTTCTTGGGAGTGGCAATCTGTGCTGTAGACTGATTTCCTTTCTCTGGAAACTCTGACCATTCGTCCCCGAATCCAAGTTTATAGAGTATTTTTCCTTTAGGCAGGTATTTCAGAGCCCTGATGTCAGTAACTGTGCAACCCCAGCTTTCTTTCCTGGACGGATGCAACTAAGGGTGTTCACACTTTCAAAATTTGAGAAATACTCCAAAGAGTGTGGAAATGGCTTTCTTCGGGCTTCTTCAATTAATCGAACATAGTCGATTGGAAGGGAAATCTTCTTATTCTCTCTTCGTCTTTCGATAATGTGGTGGACGTTATCCACCTCCATCATCGTGTGGCCCCTCTAAAGTATTTTCTGCTCTACTTCCTTGTCATGCATGACGGAGAACATGGAAAGAGCTGTGGCTAATGTTTCGTTTCTATTCTGAAAAGTATATCAATCGGAATAGATGATGTACCTATCAAAAGACAGATCCCTTTCCAGGTAATCCACAATGCATGAAGCAAATTCGTGAGCAGACAAGCCCCCTTCCGCCTCATGCCAGACATAGCATTGGACACCATGTGACTTTAAATCAAATATTGTGAATTTATGGACACAGAGTCTGGTCCTATAGTATAATGCCGATGCTTTCAGCATTGGGCAAAGCAAAACTGACTGTATATTCACAGTAATGACCTTTGTCGTGTCGTTATTTTGGACCATTTCCTCATCTGCTGCCATCTTTTGCTGTGCCCTTTCTTTCTTCTGCCCATGAGCCAGATATGCCTTCATCGACATTGCCTTCATCAGAGATCATACTGATCTTTGCGCGGTTTGAAAAGAGAAAGATTCATTTTCTGTGATTCATCGTCAAGAATTGGATGAGAAAGAGCCTCCATCTTCTTTTCTTTACATTTTGTTTCATAGAGACGAAATAGATCGGTCCTGCAATGGAAAACTGCCTCTAAATATAGCTTGGAGCTTTTCTTTCGGCAATAGTGAGACTCCGTTTTAGGCAGACTTTTAAGGAAGGCTCGCAGATGTAATAGCGCCTCAGAGTCAGATGCTAGTTTCCGAGAAGACTCATTCCCTGTTGATAGGCCATCACCTGGTCCTCCACGATGGTGTCTCTCATACCGTACCATTCATTGAGTCCTATTGTGGACAAAAACGTCTGACAGCAGACCCTGAATCTGCCTCTACTGGTTTTCAGAAAATACTGCAGAGACGTAGTCCTACAGGATGCTGCAGACGCTGCTTTTTTCTGTTTGGCTGGCACCTTGCATACATGTCCTTGCAAAAAATACACAATTCTCTGGCCAGGGCAGTGACAATAAGAAATAAAATATGTCTTACCTCTCTTCTTCTGTTACATTCGAACACTGATTACACTTGACCTTACAAGAGCATCGTTCCCCCAAAGTTCTTCCATCCTTTTCAACGTTCTCAAACCCTGTATCGCCTTCCTTCATAAGATTGCCCCGCTTCACGTTTCTTGGGTTCACAAATCTCTCCCAATTTTCCCTTTCAAGCTTTCTCTTCTTTCCATTGATTATTCTCACATTATGGCTGTCGTTTCCATCCCCACATGATCGATCAACAAGAGCCTCACCTCTATCAACACGTTATATTGGAATCAACATGTTTGCCTCTCTGGTCAGTGACATTCAAATCCAAATCTTCATCATACATGTTGGAATCAACAATTTCACCTATAGGATCAGTGACATTTAACAACTCAAAAGCTTCAATTCTACCATCATACATATTGGAATAAAAAACTTCATCTCCACCGTCATATGCATTCGCATTATAAGAACATTTTCTCTGCTGCAATCAGCATTCACAAAAAGAGACCCATATCTACCATCACGAACATTCACATCATGAGCCTTATCTCTAGCATCACATATTCTCACATCAAGAACCTTTTCTCCACCATCATTTACATTCACATCTGTTTCTCCATCATCGTGTATAGACATACCCAAATCAAGAACATTCTGAAAATGACTAGATCTATTGTCTCGCTGGTCAGTAGCAGTTTCAGTGACTACTTTCTTCCCCATAGCCCCATTGTGATCAAAATACACTAAATCACTGCTATTCATTGACATGTCTACAAATGAGTCAATGATATATCCCAAAAATTGTCTAGTGGTTCATACAGAGAAGACTCGTGGGCATGTCCCTCTGAGGAGTGAGGACGGGCATTTCCCTTAGAGAGGTGCTGGGTATGTCCCCTGGACTGTGGTCATGGAGGCTTCACTGGAGGGTTTGCTGCTACCTGTTTAGACAGCTGTAACAGTTTGTGAAAAGTGGTTCTTGACTGAAATATAAATAATAATATAAGTTATTAAATATATAATAAAGTATGCTTCTTCTAAAGTAAAAGTAAATTTTAATGTTTCCAAAAATAATCCTCACTTTCAATGGCGTTTGACTTTGGGAAACACTTATCTTATAGCACGTTAAAATATAATAACGATCAATCCACATTGCTGAGATACATCTGTGACTAATTAAAACCCAACAATTAATCAACATTGATGAGATCTAAACCGGTGACTAACAATACATAATAATTATTCTTTATTATTGAGATCTAAACGGTGTCAATGGGCTTAATCTTTCACATGAAAAACTAAACACGTAAGTCTTGACAATCCCCTTGCAAGTCACCATGAAGCTTACAGAATTATGGTCGACTTTGTAAGCTCTAAACGCTGATGTCACAATGTATCACACAAAACAAAGATTTATTTAAATAAACACATAATAATTTCGAAAAGTATCTTACATACACATCTTAATATGAGGGAAGTAATGGTATAACTCACCTCTAGGCTGTTACTTGAACCAAAAATGAAACAAAATTATTGTTTTAAACGAAGGTGCTGGCCTGGGACTTCTGCGTTTAGAGTTTCTAATCAAGGTGAAATCCTGTTACACACGTTTAGAATCCGTGACAAAAAGTACAATTAAAAATTTTTCAATGACTTTAATATTTATAGAGGAGGTGGGGATAACCCATTGGAGTGAAATAAAACCAAAATATTATTTTCCGAAATTCCGGACTTACGCGTTTAGAGACTTACAGGGACGTTATGCAGTTGCGAGCACCGTAAAACCCTCTACTATAAAAAAAAAATGTTGTATTGTATTGTAAAGCGCTCAGAGCCTCTGTACTTTAATCGGGGTTGAGCGCTATATAAATGTGATTTATTATTATCATTATTATTATTATCCACTTTAGGAAAGTGAAAGATCATCAGAAAGTCTTTGAGTTTGTGATCTTTGCAAGCTACTTGTTGTTATTTCCTTTAAATTTCTTTGCCATGCTTTTACGCAATTCTCATGGAAGTTTCTCGTTATTGTAAAGATTTGTATGCTTCATGTGGTATAGGCCAATGGCCATAGATACTGAATAAACTACCTACCTTTACCATCCTGGTTTCCTGCGGTAGATAGCAAGGCCTTATACAGTATAACATGGATAGCTCAAATTCGTCGGGACCGGCCGTGGTAGTTCGAGAGATCCGTAGTTCGAGGGATATCTTACATAGATAAAGAAGAAACAAAAAACCGGGACTGCCTGCATAGTTTGACAGATGCGTGATTTTGAGTCTTCTGTTTTGGGCTTATCCGTTTTATACTGTATTTAACTTCTATCCCTGCATGGGTGTTGAAGGTCATCCTCAGTTCAGGATGGACTAACTATTACTATCATTACCGTAAGGTAAGGATGCTTTTAATAGCTGCTACGTGTACTGAACACAACTCAAATTTGTTATAATATTGTACTGAAATCAGGCGCTCGTCAAAATAATGAAATTGAAGAAACCTGCATTTTCCCGCCCGTTTGGCAGTTTTTATTGAATTTTTATTTTTTGGATCAGCCCTTTAAAAAAAAATCCATTTGAAAACACAGTTCTGTGTGGATTTTGCTTTTACTGAAAACAGCACAAAAATATAAATTTGCAGTTCCCAAGCTATTCCCACCTCCTTAAATGGCAAATAACTCGATTTCCATTCAAGATAGTTGGGTATTTTTATTCATCGAAAGCAAGACGAATGAGCAAGCTTTAAATTTAAAATGTTGTTGGTATGTTATGTTATTTATGATTTTATGCTGTTTTCACGAAAGTCTCTTCTGTAAAATGCGTGTTTTATGTGATGTTGGCTAAAGGTCTTAATGCCGAATAAACGGTTACTTACTTATTTACATGCAGCAGGGCTGCCCATCCTTACGAATTTTATTCAATTTTACGAAAGTACGATCGTAATAACCCTTGATTCCGATTTTTAAAAATTCCGGCTGTCCCAACCCACTGCCAACCTTCCCGGTGTATAAGGGCAGAAAAGCTAGCAGACCCGGACAGTCTACGTCACTATGTCACGTGCAGCTGTCTAGCTTTGGTTGGTTAGTATAGGGTTTTACGGCGCTCGCAACTGCATAAGGTCATAGGAGCGCGCGGGACACACCTAATACTTTTTCGCTGGTAGGAAATTTTGAATTTTGCCCGGGTGGCGGCCGAAGCCTACTCTTATCGATTTTAGACCACCAAGGGATCTTTAACGTGCGCAACTTGCACACGGGCCCTCCGAGATTTTTCGCCCTTGTCCGAGAAGGCTAGGTGTAGATCTTTCCTACCAGAAGATCAGGGGTGTGGCAGAAAGACAGCAGTTAGGAGGAGCCAAAGAGTAGCAGTAGAAAGGCTGCAGAAAGAGTCAGGAGCCCAGAGGAGGGGGCAAAGGAGGTGAGGGGGTGGGGGCAGAAAGTGGAAATGAAAGCAGACAACAGAACATTGTTAGAGATCAGGAAAGGATGTGAAAGGAGACAATTTTAGAGAAGAAAATTTTTTTGGTCGCTACCCGGAATCGAACCCGGGACCTTTGAATGAGAGGCCAACACCTTAACCTGTAGGCCACGAGAACCCCTGTCTAGCTTTAATACCCTGTGTGCAGTGTCTTTAGGCCATTCCCGAAGGGGGGACATTTCTCGTTCATGCACAGTAAAATTGTAAATGGGCTGATTCTTCAATGTCACGCTCATAACTGTGCCTGATCAAGAACAGGGAACTGCTGCTTTTTCTTTTGTAATCTTTACTTTTGTCATTTTCGTCTACTTCTTTTGTATGTTGTCACACTCTTGTGACCCGCTATTTCCGGGGTGCCTTGATAGTCAAAGCAGACTTTGTGCTGTTGAAGCTGAGGTGAGCAGAGTAAGTCTGATTCCCTGTAAAGACTTCTCTGTTGACACCCACCCCTTGGCGCTCATATGACCTTATGCTGTTCACGAGCGCCGTAAAACCCTCTACTAAAACTAAACTAAACTGAATCCTTGTAGTAACTCAGTGCTATTTTGCCAGTAGAAAAACATTAGACTTCAGAAGTGCCGAATCCAGGACTAAGATAAACTTTAGGTTTACAAGGTGTTAACAAATTCCTGTCTTTTTGTGCTGTGTGTGTGGTTAAAATTTTTTTTTTTAAATGGATAATTGTTTCGCATAATTTCCCCCCTTTTCTGTCCTTTTTTATTTCTTAAAACTCGATCACTGAGTAGCCTGTCAAGACCACTTTTTTCTCCACACCTTTGTATGTGTTACATTTATACTTGCTTGACTACAACCCCTGTCCTTGACACCCCCAGGGAAGAAGACGATCCATGGCCATGTTACGGATTTTTTATCCAGATTACTAATTTTTTATTTGCTGATTACATGTACTAAAACATAGTATGATGGTAGGTGGGCAGCCCTGATGTACTATCTAAAACATTAATTACTTGCTCAGGATGTGTCTCCCTATTGTAGGTCCGTAGTGGATGCTACTGATAGCTACCTCTTCTTTATTGTACTGTGAGAGAGTCTGAGTTGCTTGGGAATGGAAGAAATTTGTGTTGGAACGGTCTTAACTACAGTACAAGAAACAACTCTCAATGTGGGAGTTACTTTATTATTTCAAGAGATGTGTACTTGTTATTTTTGGTATCGTTGTTGAGACCTCTCAATACAGCTATTTATTTTTGTTTTTTGTTTTTGTACTCTATTCATTATAATTGTCGTTTTTGTCTGTAAAGCCATCTGAAGTGATTTCAGTTTTATTTACTCTTACAAACAAACAAACAATCAAACAAACAAACAAACTAACAAACGCTCTGTCTTTTGGTCTCCATGTTTTTGTTTTTGTAGGTATATGAAGGTGCTTGATTGCTTGTGCTCAGAAATATGGCTGTACAATGAAGATAGTAATGACACTTTTTAATTAAAGACATTTTTGTTTTTATTGCATACATGTGTTTCAATTTTTTTTCATATCTCTATCTTTGTGGCCATAACTTTACAACATTTAGTGTGTTGTTCTTCTTTGATATAAATTCTTAACTGAAATTGCACTTTTCTTTCTTGAAGTTTTTTCAAGATCATTTCTATAAACTTGGGTGGTTGGCAGTTGTCTGGTGTGGTTTGCTCCTTCTTTCCTTTCAAATATCTCTCGTCCATATCACCCCTCCTTTTTTTTTTTCGTTACTGTCTAGTAGTTACACGTCTAATCTTTGGCACTTACCATATGTCCTATTTGTGTTGCAAGTGCCTTAAAACTCTTACTAAAACTGAGAGACTTTTAAAGCAATTTTACAAAGTAGATTGTGTGGGTGGTTGGCAGGTGTTCTGGTGTGTTTTGCTTCTTCTTTCCTATCAAACGTCTGTCTCCACTCCTTCTTTTTTGTTTGTTACTCTCTTGTAACACCTTTTATCTTCGACACTTATATGACTTCATTGTATTGCAAGTGCCGTCAAACAGGTACTAAAAAATAGATTGTTTATGTTCAGAAATATGACTGATAAGACAGTGATTAAAATTCTAAAAAGAATTCGAATCTGCTTTGAATTTTTAATGCACGTCTTTGTGGTCATAATTTTTATAACATTTGGTGTATTGTAGCTTACTTCTTTGATATAAATTCTTAATTTTATTGTTTGTTTTCTTGTAATTTTTATAGAGCAGTTTCGATGTTATTATGTTGTTACCGATCCAGCATTGGACTTTCTCTACAAACAACAGCAAGTGCCTGAGGGGCTGCCACTGCTATCCGTCTTTTCACTGTCAAGTCTTCAGTCAGAAGTGTTTGTGGGTGGTTGGCGGGTGTCTGATGTGGTTTGCTCCTTCTTTCCTTTCAAACATCTGTCGTCCTGATCTCTCCTCCTTTAAAAAAATTAATCTTTTTTGCTCTCTTGTACCGCCTCTAATCTCCGGCACTTATATGACCTAATTGTGTTGCAAGGGCCGTATAACTCTTCCTAAAACTAAACTGATGAGAACAGTGATGTTCATGTTGTGTCTGATAGACGGACATAAAGACTATGATTATGTTGACTTTCGTGTACAATGTACATTTGAAACACATGTTGTATTATATTCTTCTTTGAGTTTATGTTTCTTTTTTGTTTAAGTAGAATATAAAATATGCTGAGAGAAGCGGACATTCCTGATGAGAGAGTAGATCCGAGGTATTCTGCTTTTTTCCTCTGTATTTGTATGGTTCTTTTGGAAAAATGTGTTGTTTTTTTAAAAGAAGTGTTGGTATTTTTCGCCACCATCAACATAACTTAGATCACTAAGGAGGCAGGCTCCCGCCCTGCATGTCAGGGCCAACCTGGCTGAGACTGGGAGGGTTACGACATCACATCAGAGAGACCAAGGCTCTCTATAAATTCTCCCCTTATGGGAACTGAACTTGGGTCCCATGCGTGCAGCGATGCAGCGCCTAAATGCCTCACCACAGATGCCAATAAATGTGCACAAAGTTAGAGAAGGGGATATTCTTGACTTCAAAATCAAGATGTTTTTTCTTTTTTTTGTTGGCAAGTGTTTTACGGCGCTCGCAACTGCATAAGGTCATATGAGCGTGCGGGACACACCAAACATTTTCAGTTCGTAGGAAATTTTGAATTTTGCCCGGATGGTGGCCGAAGCTTACTCATATTTATATATTGATTTTGAACCACCAAGGGATCTTTCATATGCCCAACTTGCATACGGGACCTCCAAGATTTTTCACTCATGTCCGAAAAGGCTAGGTGTAGATCTTTCCTTTCATAAGATTAGGGGTGTGGCTGAAAGACAGCAGTAAGAAGGAGCCAAGGAGTAGCACTAGCAGTAGAAAAGCTGCAGAAAGAGTCAGAAACCCAGAGGAGGGGGCAGAGAAGGTGAAGGGAGAAAATGGAGACGAAAGCAGACGACAGAACATTGCTAGAGAGCAGGAAAGGAGGTGAAAGTAGAATATTTTTAGAGAAAAAATGTTTTTAGTCGCTACCCGGATTCAAACCCGGGACCTTCGAATGAGAGGCAAACACCTTAACCTCTAGGCCGCGAGAGACCCCAAGATATTGTTACAGTCAGTGTTTGCTTTGCTCTTTAACTTTAACGCTAAAGCTGACAAACTGGAGTTTAAAGTGTAATGGTTATCGTACGCTGTTCACAGCTGTCTGGTAGCCGAACGTGTGAGTCAGATTCCCGAATTTTGAGTAAGAAATTTCACAATCAATCACAAGTTGGTGAGTTGTTTTTTTTTTTACCCTGCCCATCTTATGTGCTTAGTAGTAGCAGACAAGTTGGTGAGGTGATGATAACCGACACCAATAGATATCACTGTCCCTGATCAACACCTTACTTTTAGTTTATTAAGGAACACATGTTTTGGCCTTTCAACAAAGCTAAAAGACAGACTGTTTTGGGGGCACTTTAAAAAAAATCATAATGTCACTGTTCAAATATGAGACATACCGGTAGTGCTGAAATCAGGCGCTCGTCAAAATATTGAAATTAAAGAAGCCTGCATTTTTCTGTCGAATTTTATTAATTTTTTTTTGGCTCAGCACCTTCTATGTCCCGTTAAAATATATATTTTTGAATGGATTTTACTGAAAAAAATGTCGATCAGAGGCACACACATTGTATTTGTAAATTTACAATTTTAAGGATACTTAAGGTTTGAAGTCACCAAATTAACTTGAATAAAAGTCGAGATATTTGCGTTTGAAGCATTGAAGGAGATGGGGGTCACCTGGTTTCAGTGGTAAAAATAGCAAGAAAATGGCCGCCGAAGTTTGGTGACTTCCAAAGCTTGATAATCATTAGAAACTGAAAATATAATTTTTTTGCGCCTTTATTCAACATTTTCCCAGAAAAATCTACACATAAATGTGTTTTTAAATGGAGATAAAATATTCTGAGCAAGTTTAGCCCAAAACTGAAATTATGCGATTCTGTTAATTTTAACAAAGAATGATAAAGGAAAATAATCAGAAATTATGCAAAAAATGATCAAATTTTGCTAAATTATGCGGGGTGCATAAAACCAAGGGGACGGATATTATGATCAAATGTATGTTTGTGTCCGCTGTGTCCTTAAAGAGTTGTAGAGACTTAACAGAACGCCGAGTTGTGCACTGAGTACAGACGAATTAACGTTT
The DNA here is from genome assembly GCF_000002075.1 of Aplysia californica. Classification (NCBI taxonomy): domain Eukaryota; kingdom Metazoa; phylum Mollusca; class Gastropoda; order Aplysiida; family Aplysiidae; genus Aplysia; species Aplysia californica. The sequence goes on along the minus strand of NW_004797635.1, from coordinate 87,217 downwards.
ATACGAGCGCCTTAGGCTATACATGTAATGTACAAGGGGGGGCTGCTGCTTTTTTCCATCCTCATTCTTACTATATGTATCGTCATTTTACCTCTACTTCTTTTATATGCTTGTCACTCTCTTGTGAACTGCTATTTCTGGGGTGCCTTGAGAGTTGGAGCAGACTTTTTGCTGTTGAGGCTAGAGAGTAAGCCTGATTCCCCGTTTGGACTTCTATGTTGACATCCACCCCTTGGCGCTCATTTGACCGTATGCAGTTGCGAACGCCGTAAAACCGTACTAAAACAAACAAACTTATATGGCCTAATTGTGTTGCAAGTACCATAAAACTCTAACTAAAAAAATCCGGGAAGAATGTTATATATACATGTATAAGCTTTTTTGCTTGCTTGCGCTAAATAGCTTTTTCTCCCCCTCCCCCCC
>NW_004797635.1:84990-86240 GCF_000002075.1 Aplysia californica | reverse complement strand
CCCCCCCCCCCCCCAAAAAAAACCCCCCCAACAACAACAAAACAACAACAAACGAACAAAAACAACCAACAACAACAACAAAACCACATACTAAAAACCAACAACCAATGAGAAAATACATAAACGTTGCTCCAAAAACTGTTTGCTATAACTAAGTGACAAGTGAGGACATGCAACTTTCACGTCTCATAAGACAAGAAAACCCTTATTATAAAGGCGGCGATATTCAAGAGTGAACACCAAAACGTCCAGACAGAAAAACTCACAGACAAAACAGCATTTTGTCGTCTCACTCAGTCCGAACAACGCAGTTTTCTAAAAATAGCCTCAGCCCAGGTGCAGCGCGTGCTGTGAGCCGAGGCACGTGGCGGCACGCGCCCTGCCACGCGCCGGTATTCGCTCGCTCGTCTGTGACACTTCGCGCTTTTGGAACGTGTCGCGTTGCCTGAGGACAGCCATTGTTGTTGGGATCTCTCGCGCTTTTGATACCAACGCAGTAGCTTTTATAGCAGTTCTTCTGGGTTGTCAATTGAATGGTATTTAAAAAAAAGAATTTTTAGGGGGGTCTTTTTTTAATAAACACTCACAGTTTTAAAGTTGAACATTGACTTTAACTTTAAACATAATAATAATTAGCCTAGAATGTGAACTGTTTACGTTGAAGAAGTCTCTTGCCTTGGTAGATGATTTACGGCGCTTGCAACTGTATAGGATCATTTGAGCGCCCGGACTCATTAAACGTTTTCAGTTTGGTACGAACTAATTTTGAATTTTGCCCGGATGGCGGCCCAAGCGTGCGTGCTTTGGACCGCCAAAGGATCTTTAACATGCACAACTTGCACACGGGACCTCCGAGACTTTTTCTCCTTTATTCGATATGTGTTAGATCTTACATAAGATCAAGGGATGCGGCTGAAAGACAGCAGTAAGAAGAAGCCAAAGAGTCGTAGTAGAAAGGCTGCAGAAAAAGTCATGAAAGTGGAGACGAAAGCAGACCACAGAACATGTTCAGAGAGCAAGAAGAAGAAGAAGAAGAAGAAGAAGAAGAAGAAGAAGAAGAAGAAGAAGAAGAAGAAGAAGAAGAAGAAGAAGAAGAAGAAGGAGAAAAAGAAAAAGAACAACAACAACGATGACGACACAGGAACAACCAACAGTCTATCCATCTATCTATCTATCTATCTATCTATCTATCTATCTATCTATCTATCTATCTATCTATCTATCTATCTATCTATCTATCTTCATCGTCT
>NW_004797635.1:83212-84306 GCF_000002075.1 Aplysia californica | reverse complement strand
GGTTATAATATCACCCTCTCTGTAAATGTAAAACACATCCTCGGTAACATTTCTTTATCACCTGAACTTTTTCTCAGAGATACAGAGACGTGTCTAGTTAGTTTTAGTAAGAGTTTTACGGCACTTGCAACACAATAAGGTCATACAAGTGCCTGATAGAGTATATGTGTTACAAGAGAGTAACGAATACAAAAAAGAAGGAGGAGAGACAAGGAAGATAGATGTTTGATAGGAAAAAAGGAGCAAACCACACCAGAGCACCCACCAACAACCCACTGAGACGTGTCTAACTAACGTTGTACAGTTAGGACCCGGAGGAAGGCGCATCATTACCATCTATTTTATCATGCAAACCCCAAGCAATTCTTTCTCAAATTTCCGTAATCCCAGAGCACAGCCCCTAGATTCACAATACAATGGCAGCTAACTAGCGGTCCTAACTTTCGCGCAAAACGCACAATCATTTAATGAAACAGTGTCAGGCAAAAAGTCTTTCTCTGGCAAAGATTGGGCATTGATTTTTCGCTCTTTTGAAACTGCGCGATGATAGCGGATTCTCTCTGGGTGGACACTCCTCCACCTCCCCCCCCCTACCCCACTCCTGCTTCTACTACAGAATCCACCCCAAAGCCTTTTTTCCCCCTCAACCCCAACTTAAAGTGAGTGTACTTTTGTCCTGTTTGATGAGATCTAATCTGGCCTTATCTAAAAATCAGACTGTCTAAATCGATAGAGAACGGAATAATTAATGAGAAGTCTAACTGAAATATACTTTGACCTCAACCACGGAGCCTAATTTAGGTCACAGTTTGACTCACGCTTCATGCTTTCAGCCACTTATCTGGTGTCCATAATGCTTTGACACCCACCCCCCCTCTCCTTGCCATTTTTTTTTGTGGAGGGGAAGGGGGAGGGGTTCAAAATAAGTATCAACACAAGATAAGTGGCATGATCTGGAGGGCGGACAACAGGAAGGAACGCATGATCTTCTATGTTCGAGTCCAGACCTGACACTTGAAGAAGAAGAAGAAGAAGAAGAAGAAGAAGAAGAAGAAGAAGAAGAAGAAGAAGAAGAAGAAGAAGAAGAAGAAGAA
>NW_004797635.1:77307-79880 GCF_000002075.1 Aplysia californica | reverse complement strand
CCCCCCAATCAAAATCTCGCTGCGTAGCGCACAAACCACGGGCAAAGCCATTACATGTATATCCAAATGAATGACAAAAACCCAAAGAAGTTATATTCAGTACATGTACAAGAGTTCGTGACAGTAATGTGCTCTACGTAAACGAACGAGGGCTGCGTGTGCCCTCTCTGGGACGCTGAACCTCAAGGCCAAGACATGCACAGTTTAACAGAAGGGTGAGAACTTTTCAAGACTCACGTGGAAGCCTCTCGGCGGTCTTAGGAGGAAATCTATAACTTGCACTGAAATATGGAGGCAGGGTGGTGTTCAATAGAGCTCGTTGGGAGCGGGGTGGGGGCTCAATTCTTCATGTAAACGGACCCGCGCCGCCGTGGCCGATTAGGGTAAGAAGGCCCTCATGTTTGACACATGACGTCACTGCTTCGAACTCTCGTATTATATAACCTCTTTGGGCAAAACACGAGTGCACGTGGCATCTTTTCCTTCCTGCATTTCATGTGGCTCAAATAATGGCGGGCTCCACACTTACAGGAAATACCAGAGAGAGCTCAAGCACAGTTTAGGATTTTTGCTTGTTTTGGTAAGTGTTTTACGGCGCTCGCAACTCAATAAGATCATATGAGCGCACGCGACACATTTAACATTTTCAGATTCGTTGGGATTTTAAATTTTTCCCCGGGTGGCGGACCGAAGTCTACTTTTATCGATTTTTGGACCACCAAGGGATCTTTACCGTGCGCAACTTGCACACGGGACTTCCAACATTTGTTTGTCTGTATGCAAGACTAGGATTTTATAATACACTGTAGCCTACGTGAATCTGTGGTGTGATGTAGTGTCATGGAACATTGACGTAACTTCGGGCTTATTATTTTGTGTGTACATTGAAGGCTTACTTGTCAGGGTAACCCACATTTTTTCATGGGGTTGGGCGGGGAGAGTTTTGATCGAGTATCTCAGTGTGTTCTGCTGGGATGTTGTTTTCTTCTCAGCCCAGGATGGCCCTAAATGATCTAAATTGTGTTGATGGTGACGTAAAAACACCTACATTAAGAAATAATATTAGCAAAATGATAGTAATAATAATAATAATAATAATGATAATAATAATAATAACAATAAGGATGATGATGACAATAATAGTAATAATAATAATAATAATAATAATAATTAATAATAATAATAATAATAATAATAATAATAATAATAATAACGCCCCCTCCTCCCCACCTTAAAAAAAACTTGGTTCGACAGAAGCTGTGCTTGTCTTGAGGATAAAGATAAATTATTGGTTGTGAATTCGAACCAGCGCTGTCCGCTTCGTAAACCAAACGTGATACCAACTGAACTAACGGTCCACCCAACATTAAACTTAGTCTACCACCCTGACAGAGAATAAAATGGTTTGGCCACCTGTTAAGTATGTCACCTGGCCAGCCTACAACACCAAGCACTCAGGCAATAAAGGAAGAGGAAGGCCACGCAAAAGAAAGATCAAGGATGTCAAGGAAACCATGAGAAAACATAATTATATCAAAACTGAAAAAGCTGCGGAGTTGGCCTACCATAGACATCTGTATCTCCCCTCGATGGCAACAGAGGATGAAAAAGTAAAAGAAAAGTAAAAGTACCACAGTGAAGCCGTCTAATAAAGTTACTGAAGATCAGATGGACAGACAGGGTCACCAACGAGGAAGTGTTAAGGAAAACAAGACAGATCCCAGTCAGAGATGAGGTAGGAAGAAGGCGGTGGCAATGGATTGGAGATACTCTCAGGAACTCAGGCAGTTGCATAGCAAAGAAAGTGTTGGAAAGGAATCCGCAGGGTAAAAACCAAGGGGAAGACAGCGTGGAACCTGGAGAAGAATCACAGAAATTGATGTACAGAAACGTGGGAAGACATGGAATAACATCAAGAGGCTAGTCCAGGATAGAGAAAGGTGGAAAATGTTTTTCCATAACCTATACCCTGGTGCAGGGTGAGAAAGGCAATGGTGATGACCACACTGAAACTCACATAGTAGGCTACATCGTGCAACGAACATGAACAGAATCAAACACAACACAAGATAATTCTAAGGCTAAAAAATTTAATTTATGTTAATACTATTTCACAGTTATGGTTTAAAATATGTTTACAAAAAAATCAACATATAGAAATGATCAACGACATTTGGAGTTCAAGTTTTCAGCACAGCATCATAAATGCAAAGACACACAAGGTACATAACTCAGTAATTATTTCTGGCATACAAGTTTGTTTCGAGTTACTGCCCCTGAACGACAGCAACGTAAAGCTATCAATAAATTAACTCGGTGGGATTTTTGTCATTTACAAAGATCACAAACGAAGGAAGGGGAACCATTTGTTTATCGAGAGTGCGGAACAAGAGAGTGGACGGTGAATTCTGTTCTGTTTTTAGGGTGTGAGTGGGTTGAGTGGTGGAACATTTTGATGGCTAGCCTGTGAATTTAGACTTACTGGTTAGGACAAAGCTGATCTCAAAGTACTCCTTTTTTTGGCCATTGTACATGTATGTATGTGTGTGTGTGTGTGTGTGTGTGTGTGTGTG
>NW_004797635.1:71274-77207 GCF_000002075.1 Aplysia californica | reverse complement strand
TGTGTGTGTGTGTGTGTGTGTGTGTGTGTGTGTGTGTGTGTGTGTGTGTGTTTGTGTGTGTGTATGTGTGTGCGAGAATTCATGTGATGAGTGTGTTAGAGGAAAAAAAATTCTGCTTTTACATGCTCGTAATGTTCTGGATGAATGTGAGAGTGAGAGCCTCAAGTTCTGCAACCAGTAAAAGGGTTTCCGTATTCTGTTGACATAGTACAACTTTGGATGAGAAAAATGATTTCTTTTTGCAAAATTGAAAGCGAAATAAGTTTTTCTTATTATAGCTATGCTTGAAGGCAAGAGACATAAGTAAACAGAAATTTGTATCGGATTGTCAACTTTGTTTTTCTTCTTGGTTGGAAAATTTCATTTACAGTTGTTGGTAAGTAGGATAAAACAATATAACCACAAAATGTACATATTTTAAGTCAATCAAAACAGCGTTTCAATGAATTCTGTATTATTGATGGCTTGACTGAGTTTTTGGCTTGAATGAAAACTGGTTCCATGTAGAATAAAATATTCAAAAGGCTTAGAAACAGTTTTGTATTTACAAAGGATTAATAAAGAAAATACAATCAATCTGTTTTATTGCTTTGTCATAACCAAACATAATCTAAATGCAACAAACCTATAGGAATTTTGTTGTTGGGTAGAACTGGCCTGTTTCCAAACAAATTTTTTTGTGTTCAGAATTTTGATATGAAAATGGTTAAATAGTACTTTGAAGATGTGACAAGAAAGGCCTTTCTACATTATTCAGCTTTACCAGCACATCTCCTTATTCCCACTTTATGCTCAAGATATTTCAGGGTCTTTAAAACATCCATTAGGAATTCATTCTCCTCTCATTTCAAACCTTGACACCCAGAGCACATTGAAGAAAGTTTAGTGAAATCTCCTTTTGATACATTTAATTAAAGGATGCCAGGTGTTTCGTCATTAAAGAACAGAAGCCACCATTTTGGCAATCAATTTTCATTGAATCTTAAATATTTAACATGTTTTTTTTTCCACATCACCATTTAATATGAAGGCCTATGGTACATCTCAGGCTATTGTGGAGTAAGATCTTTTGTTTGTGCACAGAATGTGACATGGGGCCTAACATATGAACTTCTGTTCTAAAGTTTGTGAACTAAAGCAGAAGTCAGTGTGATATAGCGTGCCCTGGCCAGTACAGTCACCTCGAATGCTTTATCAAATGGAGATGTAACGAAACTTTCAGCAATGTGCACTGGTTCTAAGTATAATACTCGTGAAACCAAGTGATGATGTGTATGATGCAAACATCTAATCCTAAACTTCTATATCTACTGAACACAAATTCAAGTTTAAACACAATATAAGAGCACTTCAAAGGTTTCAAACATCAACAGCAAACAGCAACTGGGGGGGGGGGGGGGGGGGGGGGAGACTGATGAAACAATGTATAACATTGTGGTTCGTATTACAATTTTCTACGTTAGTTGGCCAATAGTGCCATCATTCTCGTTTTCATTTTTGTTTGAACAGCCAAATTTATTCCCCATATAACTTGGCCTGTAAAAGTAAAGTTTCTGTTTAGCTGTATTATATCGAGGCAGACTTTTATTTTGTACTTCTTTCAGCGTTTTGTTTGCACTGACAATGCTGAAATTCATGAGGTCACTTACAAATATTAGCTTTTTATTTAGTAAAGAAGGGTTAAATCCGTGAATGTTATATTCATGAGGTTGAGGGTTTACCTCTTGGCGCCAATTTACCCTCTTCACTTTAGTTGACTGACCAGCATCTTTTGCATAGCTTTCACAAGTGGTGTGTTCTTAAACGTGAGCCAACAGTAGTGGCATTACAAGACACACATCTAATGACCTTTGAACTGCAGTCTTCCATCTAAATCAGTGAGAGATATTATGTAACACTACAGTTTTAAAGTCTTCATTATGGAGCCAAGCAAACTCTGGGAATTCCCGTCTGATGTTCAACATCAGAGGCGGGAATTCCCGTAAGATGATCACTGATGTGTGTAAGTCTATGTCTCCTAATGGGCGACACGACGTCGCGTCGCGCTCGGCAGTTGCTGGCGACGAGTCGCTCGCTAGGTGTGTATCCTTGTGCGCGACCACATCACACACCACACACGTGGCTTGTCGACCGGCACACATTGGCTAGATATTTTGACCAATGGTGAAACACCCCAATCTGCAGTGTACGACGAGGTTTCGATCGCTACATGGACCGATCGGGCGACGGTCGCGCGCGGCTAGACGTCGCACCGCATCGCGTGTAAGGAGACTGGTCGTTTATAATCTTCCTTGATTGATTTTGGAGAAGTAAGGACCACACAGGACGCGGCGTCGCGTCGCACATAAGGAGACATGTACTTTAAGAGGAACACATTCGTTTACACACTACACAGCCGTCTCGTTGAATTTCCACAAGCCCTGGGCCGGACGCACCACGTCCCCGTGCACAGACGGCACCTGCTGGGCAGCACGATCAGCTGATTTGGAGCGCCATTTTCCCCGTAACACTGGCTGACTGAGTCCCTCTCGTCTGCTGGAGTCCCGAGATCTATCGTCAGGAAGCTGTAAGGGTGGCAAAATAAAAAAAGGGGGGGGGGGTGGAAGAAAGGAACATGAGTGCAATCATATTTTTTCGGAACATTCTGTGCATATTACGAGATAAAAGAAGGAGGAAAGATAAGGACGATGGAAGTCTGATCGGAAAGAAGGAGCGAACCACCACACTTTTTTATTAAAAAAAAACCCCAACCAAACAAAACAAAACAAACAAACCAAAAAAAACAAAAAAACCCCACAAAGAAAGATATCGCTGTATTCGGGAAGAAACAAAATCTGTGACCCGACGAAATCTTGGCTAGTATGGCTTTCAGTAATAATAATATAGAAGAAGTAAAGACAAAAAAAAAAGACATTGCTGTATTTTTTGGGAAAACCCACCTGGGAGCTACTCAGTGGCGACCAGGTGTGTTTACATCTACCTTAACACTATTGATGTTTATAATTACATTGATAATATAATGCGTGTGACTGTGAACCCGTTTGTGAGTGCAAGCGTACTATTGTATTAATATTATGGTTATGTGAAAAGATGTGTGGGGAAGAGAGGATGTGTGAGGGAAGAGTGTTGTGGGTGTGCACATGTGCGTGTATATGCGCATCTTATCTATCTTTTTTAAAATCTTATCTTATCTTATCTTATCTTTTCTTTTCTTATCTTATCTATGAGACGCCAAAGTAATCAGTCTTCCCTGGTAACTCTAATCTAACTTACCTCTGCCAGCAGTTCCCGCTCCTCCTCGTCATGCTCCAACTGTTCGATGTCTACGTGAGGCACAGGGACCGGAAGTGACGTGGAGCCCCGAGCCCCAAAGTTGGCACAAGCCTCTGGCACGTCCGTCTGGATGAACAACGGCGACGGTGCGCGTGCTGCGTGTTGTTTCACTTCTGCTGCCTCGGAACTCTTCTTCTTGAACACAGGTTTCAGTTTTCCTTTCACAGCGGCAAAAATCTCTGACGGTGTGAAACCCGATGGTGCGCTGGGTGACATGGCGGACACCCCTACTTTAGCAATGGTCGAGCCCACTGTGGAGTCCAAACTGCTCGATTTTTTGAAAAACTTACGTTTATCTTTGGCACTTTGTGGCTTGGCACTGCTGGTGGAGGTGGGGAGAGTGACAGAGGGGGCAGAGTCAGAAGTGTCAGTAGGCGTGGCCGAAGAAGTGGATTGGACAGACGACACGTCCAAACTTCTTCGCTGTTGAGCAGCTACGTCATGGTGCATTTTCTCGTCCCACGACGTGGACATTTTTAGCCCTGTGGGAAGTCCTGGTAGAGGTTCTAGCTTGGACGCCACAAGATCATAGTCTTCCTCGGCTTCACGTCTGACCTCTACGGGGTCAGGGAGAGAAATCTGTCGCGTGCAGAGAGAAGGGGAAACACTTCTCCTCTCCGGCCAAGACTGGTATCCGGATGGATACGTGTTTGGCGGGAACAGATTGGGCTCTTCAAAGAACTTTCTTCTCGCCGTTCGGGGGGAGAATTTGTCTCTGGGTCTCGGAGATCTTTTGGGAGAAGTGACAGGAAGTGTGTTCCCGGGGCCAACAGCGAGGACGCTGCTGGACGACGTTGAGAATGACGTCATCAGATCTGCGGCTGTCCTCAGCTGGGTGGGCGTGGTGTTCGCGGAAGCGCTGGTGATGATGGGAAGGTGGCCGCCCCCTGAAGGGCTGCACTGCGGCTCCGACTGGTCCAGGATAGACGAGCTGTCCACGGAGAGACTTTTCATGAAGGTTACAGGACGTTTGGGCTTTGTGCGATCGCGACCTGTCGACAGCGCAGACACTAGGGACTTCTGGAATGTCTGCTGCTGCTGTTGTTGCTGTTGCTGTTGATGTTGTGGTTGTGGCCTGGGTTGAAACGTACGGTGATGAGGAATGACAAAGCTGGGTGGTGGTTCGGGAAGTCCCGATCTTCGGTGTGCAGCAGTCCCGTGGGCAGAGCTAGGAGTCAGGTCAGGGGTTTCTGGGGTCGTTGCTCGTGACGTGCTGGCGCTCCGGGTGCCCGAGGTGTAGGAGGGAGGGCGGTCATAACGGCGCGAGGTGGAGGGGTCAAAGGTCCGGAGGATGACGGGGGCTGGCTGTGTGGCCGATTGTGTGGCCGATTGTGTAGCTGATTGTGTGGCTGGTAGTGCCGCCGTACCCTGTGTTGTCGTTGTCGTAAAAGTTTGTGTTTCTGGCTGTGTGTGTTTGTGAGCGCTTTGTACTGGTGTTCTCTGGGCCTGTGAGCCAGAGGCTCGGCTCTGCTGCTGTTGTTTAGACTTTGTGGCTGCTGTTTGTGATTGTGATTTACTGCCAGCCTTCGAGGGGGCCGCAGCCTCTTGTACTGTCTTTTGCTGCTTTTGTATGGCTTTGCCTTGAGGCTGAGATTTCTGAGCTGAGGTTTTGGGTTTTGATTGAGTCTGGGTTAGAGGTTTTGTAGACTGGGTTTGGGTTTTCAAACTTGGCGCCGGTTGAGCTGTAGGAGGAATGGACACAGGTTGTGTAGGTGAGGGTAAAGAAGAAAGCAACGGCTGGGAACTGGAGGTGGGGGGTTCAGCAGCCATATTTGTCGAAATCTGCCCGGGCTTTCCGTCAGAAATGGGTATTTCCGGAGAATTGGGAGTCTCTGACGGCATAAGCGAGGGGGCAGCGTAGGCGTGGACGTCCCGGGAGGCGTGGTACTGGCGGGCTTCCTCCGACTTGATTTGCCGGGAAACCACGTTCGACTGCTCCTCGACCCGGGACGTGGTGGTGGCGCCGCGCGTCGTGACGTCAGCCACCAGGAAGACGCCATTTCCACCTTGCGACTGGTACTGCTCTGAGAGCTCGTCCTTCACGAGTTGAACCTCAGAGGCCGAGATGCTTTGGAGGGAAAATGTCAAAAACATATTATGTTTTATCGTGGTGAAATCAAGCTCTTGTCAAAAAATGACATTTAAGAAATCAGCATTTCCGCGTCCCTTTTGGCAATTTTTATTGAATTTTTATTTTTTGGCTAAACACCTTTTATGTCCTTTTAAAAACAAACTTTAAGATTATACCAATAACCCAATAGCCCTAAAAATTGACAAGCGCCTGATTCCACCATGTCGCGACACATGTTAGAATTTGCAAGAGAGCAGCAGCAAGCTGGGTACATGCACAGGTGAAACTGAAGGTTTTAAAGCTCAAAATGAAGTAAATTCTTTTTATTTCCCGCATGTGTGATCCGAATATTCCGTGTATCAAAGGAATATCAGCAAGACCGTCGAAGTCCACGTCCTGGTTCTTGATACTATGAAATTCTGAATCTATTCCCGTTTGGGGAACAATTACTTTCATCAAGTATCTTTTTGTATCTGTTCCAGGACGTTGTATCCTGCTGTCTCTCTCACTCTCTCTCTCTCTCTCTCTC
>NW_004797635.1:64925-68839 GCF_000002075.1 Aplysia californica | reverse complement strand
CCCCCCAACAATAAACAAACCAACAAAACAAAAAACAATCAACAACGAAACAAAACATAAACCAAAAAAAAGACTAACAAAACAAGCAAACTACCAAAACTAAACCACACAATATCCTACGTGCATTATTGTGTCCACGACCCAGCCTTACCTCCGCCATCTTCCTGTCTGTCTCTCTCCTGTCTTTCGTCCACGTCAGTCTGTCACTCTCCATCTGACGTACCAGCTCCTTCCGCTCATGCGCAAACGCCTCGTCTCGGGACCGCAGCTGTTCCTGGTGTAGTAAATTTTAATGGTTGAGGTTTTCTTTGATTCTTCGTACGACTTAAAACACAATAAGGTCATATAAGTGACGAAGATTAAAGGTGTTACGAGAGAGTAACGAACATAAAAAAATGGAGGAGAGATCAGGACGACAGATATTCGATAGGAAAGAAGGAGTGAGCCACACCAGAGCATCCGCCAACCATCCACTAATGGTTTAGGTTTAACGCCCCCATCAACACTATTAGGTTATTTAAGAGGGGGGACCTCCGAGTTTAACGTCCACCTCCGAAAGGTGAAAATTGTGAAGCGGTATAGGTTTTACACCCCTATCAATACTACATGTCTTAGGTTAATTAAGAGACGGGACCTCCGAGTAGTATATTTTCGCTTTAAAAAAAGAAATGGGTATGTCCCTTTATTTGCCGGGATGCTGAATCCCTGTCAGCCAGACTCAAAGCAAACGCCCCACATGTTCTTATATAAATTGTGCCGATGCGTGCGTAAAAGGTCTACTATTATTATTCCTACAATGGGAGGGGAAAGAGCAGAAAGCCACGCCCACCTGCAAGTCAAGAGCCAATGTGTGCGCTTCTTGCAGCAAGCGTCTCTGTTCTCTCCGCTCCTTGTCCCAGGCCATGCCCATGTTGACCTGGATGTCCTTTGACCTCTCCTGCTGCCGAGACGTGCTGCACAGCTGCTCCTCCATCTGCACCACGGGAGTCATAAAAATACACATACATTAATAGATGAATGAATGAATGAATAAATGAATACAGGTATACGTGAATAAATGAATGAAATAATACATAAAAAAGAATAAATGAATGAATGAATAAATGAATAAATAAAGGAAAACATCAATCAGTCAATCAATCAATCATTCATGAATCAATTAATCAATCAATAGATGGATGAATGGATTAATGGATAAATTAAGAAATAGATGAATAGATGAATAGATGAATAATGTTCCTCAAATACACTAGTCTATATTCTTACATAGATCCGAACAGTGTAGGAAAACTATTTAGGGGTGAAATGCAACAGCAAATACAAAAATGAAATAAAATACTAAAAAAAAAATATATAAAAAAGTAAAATGAAATCAAATGAAATCAAATGAAAATAAAAATAAAAATTAAAAATGATAACAATTAATAATTTAAAACAAACATAAATAAATAAAAAACAACTCTACCCTAATTTCTTCTCCGTCTTTGCAGACTTTTATCATCCCGGACACGCCCCTTTTCTCTAAAGTTGCCCCTCCCCCTCCCCTCTCCTGCCTCTCTCTCTCTCTCTCTCTCTCTCTCTCTCTCTCTCTCTCTCTCTCTCCCTCCCCTCTCCTGCCCCTCCCCCACCCTCACCTGATTGATCTGACTGCACAGGTTGGCCTTGTCAATCTCCCAGGAGGCGCGGTCAGTGGCGAACTTGTTGATAAGCTCCGCCCTCAGCCTCTCCTGGTCCAAGCTCTGCTCCCTCACGTCGCGCAGTTGTCGCTGCAGCTGGTCCATCAGCGCACGGGATTCGTCGATCTAGATATAGAACAGATTGGTTTTTGAAAAAGGAAGAAAGAAAACCCCGTTTTAATTGGTTCCTCCTCGGGGGAAATTCCGTTTATGATGATATGCAAAATGATTCAAGTCTATGTCTCACAATGATCATGAACGTCTGTAGAGGGGAACACTATGACGAAACAACTTACAAGAAGCAAAAACTTCTTTATCTCCAGCAAAACAAAACAAAACAAAATGAAACAAAACGAAAAGAAGCCATAAAACAAAACAAAAAGAAACGAAACACAGCAAAACGAAACAAAACCAAGTAAAACAACAATACAAAACAAAACCACTTGCAATTTACAATTAACAGCAAATTAAGCTCACTTTCTTTCAAATGATAATAATAATAATACATGTAATAAATGATAATAATAATAATAATGATACTACTACTACTACTACTACTACTACTACAACTACTACTACTACTACTACTACTACTACTACTACTACTACTACTACTACTACTATAATAATAATAAAGCTCACTCTACCTCTTTGATCTGTCGGTCCAGATTTGCTTTGTCTTCCTCCGACCTCAGCAGTTCCTCTGTATATTTGTCTTTGAGAGCACCAAAGTTTTTCTGAACGGTGTCGATGATTTCCTTGTCTAAGTCCAGCTCCTTCTGCAGCTTGGCAATGCTCACCAGCTGTAATTAAACAAAAGGGTTAAGGGATATTATGTTAGATATAAGAAACAAAAATAAGAGTGCATTGACACAATCAAAATAAGCTACACATAATATTGTAACCTAAAGGCGTTGGATCTAATAGTTTGTTTGAGGCCCCCTCTAACCACCCATATAACAGACAAAAACATGAGACAGAATAAAAAGAAATCTATCAGTGGTACCATCCAAAAATAGACAGATAGAAACAACAGAGGGTTAGGAAAGAAATCTGTCAGTGGTACTCACCAAACATCAACATAGACAGGCAGAAACAACAGAAGCTAAGGAAAGAAATATGTCAGTGGTGCCCTCCAAACACGCAAACAGAAGACAGAAACAACAGTGGGTAAGGACAGAAAAATATAAGTGTTACCCACCAAACACGTAGGGTAAGGAAAAAAAAATATATCAGTGGTACCCTCCAAATACCAACATAGACAGACAGAAACAACAGAGGACAAGGAAAGAAATCTACAGAGCTACCCTCCAAATACGCAAATAAACAGAGAGCAACAACAGAGAGCAAGAATAGAACCTGGACCTGCCAGTAGTTGCGCCCTCAATGTGTCAAACTGCGCTATGGTGTAGATGACCAGGGTTCAAATCTTAGAACGTGGCGTTCTTGAACTTACCTTGTGTTGGGAGTCTTCAAAGCTCAAGTCACACTAGGCTCGATGTTATTGGAAATGGACTTTGGGGAAATTACATTTATTTGGACCCCACACCCACCCACCCCCCTCTCTCTCTCTCCCCCCCCCTATCTCTCAAACGATTCTTAAAAGCTTCTTTAGTGGATGACATCACGGTGACCCAAATGTGATACCACAGCGTGTACAGATCGCGGATGAGAGTACTAGGCTAAGTAAGCTCAGAATGGAAGAGCTCAAGTTTACTTTTACCCCACCTTGTAGATGATCTTACAATGGGAAGGGAGGTGAAACCAGTACCACGTCATACTATCACTGTTCTCATAGTATTATAAAATAACAAGCTCCTGAGGTTCGAGCCTCAGCTCGGTTCAGCTTTGTGTCCTTGGGAAAGGCACTTTAAACAAATTTCTCACTTGACTCGGTCCTTTCGGAGAAGGACGTTAAACCCGGAGTTCCCGCCTCTTAGATAAGCTAACATCGTTGATAGGGGCATAAAACCTATACCATTTCACCATTTTATTTTTCAGCTTTTAAAGCCAGTCCTTACCATTTTGTTATTTTCTTTGTTCATTTTCTCGATTCTGGACTCGTATCGCACCTTCATGGACATGTGTTCAGCACGGAGTATTCGCTCCTCTTGTTGGAGTCGATACGCCATTTCCGCCTGGTGGGAGAAAGGGCGATAACTTGAGATATATTGTTCTGGTAATGTTTTCTACACTTTTAACTCTCTCTCTCTCTCTCTCTCTCTCTCTCTCTCTCTC
>NW_004797635.1:56541-62236 GCF_000002075.1 Aplysia californica | reverse complement strand
TGATGATGATGATGATGATGATGATGATGGTGATGATGATGATGATGATGATGATGATGATGATGATGAGGAAGAAGAGGAGGGTGATGATTAGACAGTCATTAGATCTAATAATTTTGGAAACTCTATAAGTCTCAACCTTTTTTGTTCTCTGCTGTTTACAATGACGACGATGCTAATGATGATGGTATTGATGGAATCGACGATTATAATAATGGCAGTAACAACCGATCATTTTGATCATCAAGACACAATAGAGTTAGTATCACAGCCATCTACATGTATTACCAGTTCCCCACTCACCTGTAGTTTGGCCAGCTGCTCTTTGTGCGCCCTGTCAGCGGCCTCCGCCTTCATCCTGAGCGAGCTGAGCTCACAGCCCAGCACCTCCTTCTCGCGGAAGTAGTCCTGGGCCTCCAGTTTGAGAGTGTCAATCGTCTCGTCACGGTTCATCTGGTTGTAGGCCTCGTACATACGGACCTTCTCTTCCAGGACGTTCACGTCTCTCTGAGAGGAGGTAAGGTGAGTTTGAGATGAGGTGAGGTGGGAAGGGGTGGGGTGGGGTGGAGTGTGGTGGGGTGAGGTTGGAAGAGGTGGGGTGAGGTGGGGTGAAGAGAGGTGAGGTGAGGGGAGATGAGATGAGATGAGACGATGTGAGTTTGAGATGAGTTTGAGGTAAGGTGAAATGAGGTGAAGTGAGGGAGGTGAGGTGAGATGAGATTAGGTGAGGTGAGATGAGATGAGATAAGATACTTCATTGTTCCAGTGGGAAATATTTCTTGGCCATGCGGGAATGGTAGAGAGAGAGAGAGAGAGAGAGAGAGAGAGAGAGAGAGAGAGAGAGAGAGAGTGTATGCGTGTGTGTGTGTGTGTGTGTGTGTGTGTGTGTGTGTTTGTGTGTTTGTGAATGTGTCTGCGTGCGTTCATACGCGCGAGTGTGTGCGTGTGTGTGTGTGTGTGTGTGCGTGTGTGTGTATGTGTGCGTGTGTGTGTGAGTGCGTGTGTGTGTGTGTGTGTGTGCGTGCGTCCGCGAATGTGTATGTCTGTGCGTTTGAGTCACCTGCAGTGCATTCCTCTCTCTGTCCCAGCCAAACATGGCTTCCTCCAGAGACTGCCTCGTCTTCTCCAGACTGTCTTCAATAACCCTCCTCTCCCCCTTGCTCTTCTCCAGCTCTCCCTGAACTTTCTTCAGTTCTTCTTTGACCCGGAAGCACTCCTTCTCCGCGTCTGTCTCACAGCGAGGCTCACTGGGAGATGACCCGGATGTGGTCGAAATCTGACCTTGAAGAACACCAATCATGGCGTCCTTTTCATTTATCTGGCCGGTCAGTTCCTTCAGTTTTTCTTCCACCGCCTTTGTTTTGTGTTTCTGCTCGTCAATTCCAGTGTTCAGTTTGAAAAGGATGTCATCCTTTTCCTTCAGTCGCTCGTCGCGAATTCTGATGGTCTCGTTGAGTCCCCTGATGGACCCGTCTCTTTGTGAGATTTGAGTAAGAAGCGTCTGTTGATCTTGTTCACGTCTTTTGTTTTCTCCCTCTTGATCTCGCACAATCTCCGTCTTGCGAGACAGGGCGTGATCTTTTTCTCGTAGGGCGACCTCGTTCTCTGCAATGATTTTGTCCTTGGCGCAGAGCTCTCGCCTCAGAGTTGCTATAGTCTCGTCGAGAAGATTCAACTCTCGAATTTTGTCTCTGAGCTGTAACTCCAGCTCGTCTTTTTCTTTGTCTGATGCTGTGCTTTTAGATTTCCAAATGTCGTTGATCTGAATAAGAAAAACAAAAAAGCAAAACAAAATTCAAGTTTCAGGTTTAATATGCCTCGAGTCAGAATCCACAAACAACATGCACAGTTTCAGATTAAAAGGAGGACATTTTACAGACGCAAAACATAATAACCGTATCAATAAAAATGTATTAGACAAAGTTGAATTCAATAACAATGAGGACAGTTGGATAATATTAAAAGAAGAAATGCACCAAAAAGGAAAAAAAATAACCAAAAACAAAAACAAAAACAAAACAAAAAAAACAAACAAACAACCCCCCCCCCCCCCCCCCCCCCCACCGAAAACACCAAAGTCAAAACCCCAAACCATCAACTATTACCAACATTAAAAGAAAGAAAAAATCAAATTCGAAACAAAACACACCTACAAATAATAGGCCTAATCAAGAAAGAGTCAATGGAAAGGAAACCTGATCTTATCAAGAACTGACTTAAAACGTGTGGGCTGAAGAGAGTAACATCCACAAAATTGTGCTTTTCTACGAATCTAATTCAATTGTAACAAACACCAAACCAGTTTATTTGAGGCCTCCAAAAGAAAAAAAAGACATAATTTTTAGTCACTACAAGAAAGAATTTATCATTAATATTTCAATAGCGCAGTTAGACCCTATGGAAAACCTTTTTCTATTGTATTTCAAAACGTATTTGTACATTTTCGTTCTTGTAATCTAGATCGTATGCGTAACTTTCTATAATTGACACTTTTAAAATGTGTGTAACTGTCTATTCTTGTAATTTAGAACGTATTCGTTACTTTTCATTCTTGTAATGAGAACGTATGGGTCACTTTCAATTCTTATAATTTACAACGTATGGGTTACTTTCTACTGTTGTCATTTAGAACGTATGCATTACTTTCAATTCTTGTAATTAGAACATATGGGTTAATTTCCATTCTTGTAATTTAGAACATATGGGTTACTTTCTATTCCTGTAATTAAGAAGAAATGTGTAACTTCCTTTCTTGATAAAGATCTTATTATGGTGTGACATTCAGCTTTAGTCGAGGTATTTAGATTGAAACACAATATTGTAAATAACTTGCTGTGGTCGAAATTATTTTACCAATTAATGGTGAAAGTATGACATTTCATCCCTCATTCTCAAAATTAATCAAAATTGTCTAGGAACATGACGTCACAGTGAATCAAATATGTCCTCACAGAGAATTTATATCTCGGATGTGCGTACTAGATTGAGTAAGTTATGAAGGGAGGGCTGAAGTTTGTTTTTACTTCTCTATTCCAGTTAACGTGCGTATGTTGGGACAAACTGCTCCAGTCTGAGTTAAAGTTGTAATATGGTACTGTGAATAAACGTCTTTACGCCTCAATCAGTGTGTGAAGATGCCTGATTTACGTACTAGGTCAAGACAAGTAAGTTACGACAGAGGGGGGCTCAAGTTGACTTTTACGCATATACCATACAACCTTTTTAACTATCTCACCATATTATTTGGTGGGTTTTTTTGGAGCTTTAAAAAAAAATTAAAAAAAATTTAATGACACTTGCAACACAATTAGGTCATATAAGTGTCGAAGATTAGAGGTGCTACAAGAGAGTAACAAAAAAAAAAAAAGGAGGAGGAGGGATTTTTTATAAGGACTATATATGGTGAATAGACAAGAAGAAGAAAACCACACCAGGACACCCACCAACCACCCACCAAACTATCTTAACACATTATTTGTTTCATGCAAGTAAGAATTCTTTTTTCTCGTTTTATTCAACAGTTTTGTGAGGCATGCTCTTCAATAATCAAATCCATAACTACCAGACCATACAACTTTTTATTAATTTCGCTTAATGACTGAGAGGGAAAGCGAGTTATGAGGCTTGGTGTTGAGCGAGAAACCATGTTAGAGCATTCTTGTAGACGTTCAGGAGCATTCAGTCAAAGAGGAAACGTGAGAAGAAGAATTATTCTGTTATCAAAGCGAAGCTCTGGCGTTTTAGTATATTCTGGAAATGTTGTGTTAGAATATTATTAAAATGTACCTACAACGGAAATGTAATTTTGAGGAGAAAAAAAAAAACAAGAAAAAACAATAGCAACAATAATATTATGTATAATGTGTTTGTACTTTTGATGTTTCGCAGAATGAGAGGGCCTATTCTAAGCTCGCACTGTACACGATTACGACATAGTTTTTCTTCATCTAACTTATTTTTGCCTAATCACACAGATGTCTAAAAAAAAAAGAAACAAAACAAAGCAAAACAAAAAACAACCCTCCCCCCCCCAAAAAAAAAACTAAAAAAAAACAAAACTCTTGTTTCCACTGCGCAGTGGTTAGTTTCTTTGCTTTACACACAAACGATGACAGTTCCATTCTTATGTGGAGAAGATTTTTTTCGTTTTCTAAAATTGCAACCCTCTGTCTTTAGGCAGGGATGTATTCCACACAACCTGAGATGGCCCTCACAAAACAGAGCAGACGCAAAACGATCTTAATTGTGTCAATGGGGGCGTAAAACAGTAATAAAAAAATATACAAGAGTATAATATACCAATAACTGGAATCTGAAGGATGAAAGTGTGCTGATTTCTAGTGTAGAGTTCTCCTGCATAAAGTGATACTTGATACACTAATAAATGGATACAGTATTGCAAGCTCAAATACCTTACTTACGTTACGTTAGTTGAAATCATGCGGGAACAGAAATAGCTAACAAAGAAATTAATAATGTTTAGTTCTAAGCATGATCTGTTAAAAAAGGCGGGAAGCAACTGACTACGTGACAATAAAGCATTGTCCACTTCCGTTAGAGGAAAGGGTTACTGCATTAGTGGGAAGCTACATAATATGCAAAATTATTAGCCAAAAATATAAGAACGTGCTTATTAATGAACACTGAGATTTTGAAGTCGTTCCAAAAGAAAAGTTTGAATAACGTACACAGTGAAAGGCTTGGGTGATACCACTACGGGCGGTGAAAAGGGGGGATCGGGTTCTGGTGGAATGTCATTGGATAGCCGGCACCTCTCTGTGACGTAACTGAAATTACATACACCAATCAGGGGAGAGAAAAATCATTGCTGCTGCTGCCGACAACTTCATCACGACCTCATCTTTATCCAGAGAGAGGACAAATCAATAGAAAAAATGAAACAATGTGAAAAGAAAAGGAATATTTACGTCAAGATTTTACAATTTTGATAAGATTTTGTAACAGGTGAATAAACACTCGTTTTGCATAAGCATGTTTACTGGGGTATCTGAAGTATTTACAGTGTGCAAAGAAGACTGTGATCTTAATACTTAGGACGTAACCCTAGATCTAAGCTGTTCGAAATGCATACATCAAAGAAATGGCGAAACATAATGTGCACAATTGTCCTTTTGTTTGTTTGTTTTTGTTGTTTTTTTTAATTCCGAAAGGGCCTTGAAATTTAAAGATAACAACCGAAACCATAGCCGAACATCAACTAAACGATAAATTCCATTTACATAATATTTTTTGAACCAAAATCGGTCACTTTTGACCAGCTTTACACAAAAGTTACAAAACTGTTGTGTGAATCGACTCACTAAATGAAACCTGCACGCAAACCACATAATGATAATTGTTACGTCATATTTCTTCAACTCCTTGATCAGTATCTGCCGTAACGACTACATCATTCTAACAATAGCCCGCTGACAGGGTTAAAATGGACGAAAGTGAATGTCGAAACCCTCCCCCAAATTTTGTTTCCTTTGCTTGAGGAAAGAGAAGCACACCGACACCATAATGGTCATTAATCTAGTGGTGGGAAAAAGTAAGACAGGTAGGCTGTAGTAACAAAGGGAAACTAAAGAAGTAGGACCTACCAATGGCGCCCTCCAACCACATGCTCACCGAATAAACGATCTTGGCTACACTAAGATATATACAATGAGATTACATAACAGAAGTCTTTCCG
>NW_004797635.1:55138-56441 GCF_000002075.1 Aplysia californica | reverse complement strand
AAGAAGTAGGACCTACCAATGGCGCCCTCCAACCACATGCCCCCCCCCCCCCCAGTTTTTGAGATAAGTATATATAAAGAATCTTTATCGCTACACGCCAGGTGAGACCTAAATGTGGCCAACAGAGAGTGGAGAACCCGGATGTGTGTAAATGGTCAAACAAGCTCTGAATGGAGGGCCCAAGAACACTTGTATCCTCACGCCTGTTTTCTGGGATGGTGCACCCATCTACTCTTGATGGCCCTGACACACAGGTGGGCTTAAAGAAGCCTGCCTCCTAAACGATGCAACTTGTCTCGAAAGGGGATCAGAGGATTATTAATAACTTTCAAACAACTGTAAATACCCCCCCCCCCACCCTTCCACGAAAACAACAATAACAAACAGACAAATATACAAACAAAGAAACAAACAAATAAACGAACAACCCCATCAATTGGTTCACATACCGTATGCTTTTTTTTACACCCCCCTCTAGTTTCACTTAACTATTCAATCTTCTAATTGCGTTATTCTGGTACATTTCGGCTTCCCATTTTCAAAATCACTTTAAAACATCTTTGAAATATCTTTAAAACATCTTCAAAACATCTTTTAAACATCCTTAAAACATCTTAAAAGCATCTTTTGACTTTGATGTAATGGCGACCCGAATGTGGCTCCATAGAGAATGGAGACCCTTGATGTGCGTGCTACATGTAGGTCAAGTGAGTCCCAAAATGGAGAGACTAACGTTAATTTGTACAGAGTCCTTTTGACTTTTGAACTTCCTATCACATCCCTCTCTTTCACTACCCACATTCTCATACCCGCCTGTAATCAACAACCCATCACGTTCCTCGTTGGCATTATTGACCAAATTGCTGTTTAGAAACGTCAGCAATAAATCGTTCTACTTCGGTTAACTTTTCCTTTATCGTAATTCCCTTGTCTGTTCTATACATAGACGCTCACCACCATCCCCCACAACCCCCCCCCCCAAAAAAAACAAACAAAAAAAACCACAACAACAACCAAACAACCAACAACAAAACAACAACAACAAACACAACTTCCCCCTACATACTACAAAATGAGAATTCTTTGCCTCTCTTTAGTTATACTTATCTACCAACACGAGAAAGCCACCCCAGAACACCCGTAAACCACCTACTTGTCAGTTGCAATAAAAGTTGTAGCTGCCAGGCACTGTCCCCATACAAAGATCGCGAACTCAACAATGTCAAGCAGCACTCAAATGAAAAGTGCGCATCTTCTATAGTTTTTCAAATACCAACAACAACAATAATGATAATAATGATAA
>NW_004797635.1:53482-54954 GCF_000002075.1 Aplysia californica | reverse complement strand
ATAATAATAATAATAATAAAAATAATAATAATATAGTAATAATAACTGTAATAATAGTTCGAAGCTGAAGATTAGACGATGAACAATGCATCTGCAGAGGAGAATATTCTTTCCTTTTTTCCATTTGTTTTTCAAAGTGAAACTGAAGAATCAAATGTAAAGAAGACTTAGGGCTTCTGCTATGGCCAATGACTCCAATTCTGCCAGTTTTTGACTTGCGCAAAAATTAATTGAAAGTGAAAAAAATGTTTGAATTACAAACAATTGTGCACCAAAAAATTTTGCCCCTACCTAATCCAAACTAAAATGAAACAACAAAACAAATGAGTAAAACGATAAAAGCTAGTATTATAAAAAGAAAACTCAAATAATAGCTATAATAATAATGATTATAAATAACAAAAGGTGAATCAGAACAACTGTCTGCTTGATAATTGGGTGATGTTACTTTTTTTTTTTCAAAAGATACTTTTAATCGAATCTCGCCAAAAGATTTGCACTCTGTACATTTCATAGGTGGTCTCGGGTTACTGAAATAATCGTAATTATTTTTATTTCAAGAGTTTATCAAGCAGATGATAGCTGTTCTGTTTTCTAACTAAATGGTCGCATGCTTAAATTCATGCTTTGACAAAACCATACACGGGCAAAGAGAGAGACAGAGAGGAACGTAATGCCAGCCACGGGTAAGTCACAGTTTTCACAAAGTATTCACTGAGTGGAGGTGTGCGAGAGGCATATGTTACTTCATCAGTCCCTCAGACAAAAAAAAGAAAAAAAGGAGCAGCCCATTCTCTGGAATGCGATGCCGAGAAGCCTTGGCAGTTTTTGGTTACTGTCACAGTACAAAAGCTAGACAGCCTACGTCGTTACAGATCTGTATTATTATCAAAACCCAACCCTATATACTATTGGGTAAAACTAAATGATAAAACAAAACTCCAATTGAACTGAATTAAAATATTGTTCCCTGAAAATATTCCCGCCAAAAATATAAGCTCCTAGAATTTCTGATCTCTGAAACTTATATACAAAACAGATAAAGAACAGATATCCAACTTTACAAAGCAGTGTGTTAGAATAGAGTTGATACTATGCTATGGGTGACCTCTTCATCTATAAAGTTACACAAATACGCGAGAATACTCTGTTAGATTTTTAGAATTCAGTGTTTTGTCTGGACAAAAAATAACTAAAACCCAGATGTTTTGGAGAAAGAAATCAAAAACAAAAACATCTCCCCCCAAAAAAAATCAACAGCAACAACAACTGAAAACAAAACAAAAAACCCCAACAAAAACAAAAAACCAGGACACACCAATGGCCACCACTACTGGTGGGTGGGTTGTCTATGTGTATTTATGTACGCCACTGTAAAACATATTAAAATTTCACAAGGGCATCAATAAAGAGGAATTTATCCATTATCAAAATTTATCTATTCTATATGTATACTAAAAATTAACAAATAT
>NW_004797635.1:51511-52608 GCF_000002075.1 Aplysia californica | reverse complement strand
CCACTACCACCACCAACAACAACAACAACAACACCACCACCACCACCAACACCACCACCCCCACCACCACCACCAACACCACTACCACCACCACCAACAACAACAGCAACAACAGTCACTGACCGGCGCCTCCACCACAGAGATTTTCTTGGCTACGAACGGAAGCTCGTTGTCCACGCTGTTCTCTGGCGTCTTATCGGAGTCGGACGTCTGTGGAGTGACGTCATCCTTGTTATCTTTTGGCTTGTCAATCTGGCAAAACGAGACACAAAATAAGATAAGATAAAAACATTAGTTTGACAATAATTTTACGATGCTTGCAACTACACCAGGTCAAATGAGCTCATAAGATAAGATTATATAAGAAAAGGTTGAGATAATTAAAAAAAGCATAGAGGAGAGCAGACATGGTAATATAAGATAGAAAAGACAAGAGGAAAGTGAATACAATAAATTAGAAAAACAAAACCAAACAAACAAGAAAAAACAAAAACACACAAACAAACAAACAAACAAACAGACTGACAAAATGAAACAAGAGGGCAAGAGATGAAGCTAAGACAAAATAAGATAAAAAATACCCCCCCCCCCCCAAAAAAAAAAAAAAAAAAAGACAAGAGAGAAATAGATATCAAAATAGTAAAGATTAGAGATGAAGAAATAGAATATGTTTTTTTAAATTCAGAGAGAAAGAAATAGGATACAATAGAAATAAAAGAGAGGAAGAGATAAAATATGATAATATAGAAAAGGCAAGTGAGGCGGAAGAGATCGGATAAAACAGAAAAGACAAGAAGGGAAGGGATAAGGTCATATAGAAATGACAAAACTAGAAGATAAGATTAGATAGAAAACACAAAAAGGGATACAAGATAAGATAAGATAAGTTAAGATAAAATACGATAAGACGAGATAAGATAAGATTATATCAGATAAGATAAGATACGATAAGACAAGATAAGATACGATAAGATACAGTTTACTACACCGCACACAATCTAATATCGTTCTTAGCACTGCTCAGCTCATCAACACCCCCTTTACCCTTCTAACCCCCTCCCCAAAACTCTCTCCCCCTACCACCCTCCTAAACCCCC
>NW_004797635.1:43528-44897 GCF_000002075.1 Aplysia californica | reverse complement strand
CTTTTTTTACTGCTTTATCTAGTTTATATTTGTCCAGAGTTGACCCGTTTGTCTTCCTAGGAGAACATTTGCTTTAGCACTATTCTCAGACGTCTTTGAGTAAGGAGTGTCAACAGAAACCAAATTTGGACCTACTGATATTGTATGAGTTCATAACTCCTGGTCAAATCGTTGGACTTACTGCAAAGGGCCATGTTCTATTAAGACGTTTATAAAAGTGGAAGCAGAGGCGAAGACCTTGGGAGAGGCAGGTAGATAGATACATAGATACATAGATAGATAGATAGAAAGAGAGAGAGGGAGAGAGAGAGGAGTTTGTTTGTGTGAGTGTATGTGTGTATGTATGTGAGGGTGCATGTGTGTGTATGTGGAGAGAGGTAGGGGAAAGTCTACTTTTACCGACCCAACAGCAGCTGGTCGAAGAACATCTGAAA
Organism: Aplysia californica; assembly: GCF_000002075.1. Classification (NCBI taxonomy): domain Eukaryota; kingdom Metazoa; phylum Mollusca; class Gastropoda; order Aplysiida; family Aplysiidae; genus Aplysia; species Aplysia californica. The sequence goes on along the minus strand of NW_004797635.1, from coordinate 44,463 downwards.
CAAAAGCTTATATTGCGAAACCCCTTTGGTTGCTCTCACCCCCCTTCAGATTAATGAGAAAATGGCTTCTTTTGATTGGACGGACAATCCTTCCGGAGACTCGCAGGGAATGCTCCTTCCCGCCAAAACAACGGGTAGCCTGGAGGTCAACCACTTTGGCAGGAGGTCACGGCGCGAGATAGTCGAGATGGTTCTGCGTACGTATGAGATTCCAGGCAGCTGCTGTTTGGGATGGGGATTGGGGGGGGGTAGGGGGTGGGGGTGCAACGGGGTGAAGGGATGGAATGGGGTGGGGGATGATGGGGTGATGGAGAGGGGAGGGGGATGGGGGAGGGGAGGATAATGGTATCGGTAACACAGTTAGGAGCGGGCCAGGAACCCGCGTCAGTCTGCAAAATTTCCGCCCTCTTTTCTTTTTGTGTGCTGTTTTTGCCTCGGGTTTTGTTTCGGTTCTTTAATTGCGTGGTAATCAACGTAAGCTACCTCCCCCCCCCCCCCAATCCCTGTTCTTGTTGGCGCGAGTTCAATGCTGAAGGTGAGAGCTGGAGGCAGCAATAGGAGGGGATTCAATACTCCGCCCTGGGAGATTTCGCAATTATTGCTCGGGATTGGTTGAAACGAGGTGCAAAGTGAATCGAGAAGGGGTTTAAGAAGGAAGTCAGTCAGCCGCGCTCAAATAAACAAACAAACGAACACGCACGCGCGCATGCACACACATATGTGAATAGACACACACTTTCACACACACATACCCACGTACGTACACACACAGTCTCATGTGCTCACAAACATACTCATGGACGTTTTCTTTTCTACATTGTCTGTATTGTTGTGGCATTGCGTAATTGGAAATCTTCATAATAATAAATAAAGAGCATTTGTATAGCTCGAATTCCTGATCAACAGCAAGCTCTATGACCCTTTACAATCTATAT
>NW_004797635.1:37074-39859 GCF_000002075.1 Aplysia californica | reverse complement strand
CGCCCCCAACAACAACATCACCATCCCCCCTCCCCTCCCCCTTCCAACAATCACTTAACTATCATAATAAAGTGGTCTTCGACATTGCTTACAATGTGTTGAGATGTATAGTATGGCCACAAATAGTATATGAAAAGTATCACAACAATATTGAGAGTGGCATTTTTACACCAAAAAAAAAAGCGACGACTCTTGTAAAAAGTAATTGTTGAGTTCTGTGTCACTATCATCGCCCAAATATGTTTGCTAGAAAAATATAAAAAAGAATGATACAAAGACAATCCTCCCCCCCCCCTAAAAAAAACCACTAAAACAAAAAAAAACCCCAACACACACACAAGCCCAATGCAAAGAGAAATAAAACAAAATAGCAGAAGAAAAAACCCCAAGCCAGGCCAGAGATCAAAAACACACACGCATACTCAAACAAACAAACCAAAGAAAAAAAGAATGAAACAAAAACACATCTGACTCAGTTTCAACAATTCTGCCACAGTCTTTTTTTTTTGGGTAAGTATTTTACCGCCCTCGTAACTTCATATCAAGGTCATATGAGCGCGCGGGACACATCAAACATTTTCAGTTGGTAGGAAATGTTGAATTTTGCCCGGGTGGAGGCGAAGCCCAATCTTATCGATTTTAGACCACAAAGGGATCTTTAACGTTCGCAACTTGAACACAGGACCAACGAGATTTTTCGCGCTTTTCCGAGAAGGTTAGATCTAGGTGTAGATAGTTCCTAACTGAAGATCGGGAGTGTGGCAGAAAGAGAGCAGTAAGGAGCCAAGGAGTAGCAGTTGAAAGGCTACAGAAAAAGTCATAAGCCCAGAAGAGGGGACAAAGGAGGTGAGGGGGAGGAGGTAGAAAGTGGAGACGAAAGCAGACGACAGAACAGAGCTAGAGAGCAGAATAGGAGGTGAAAGAATACAATTTTAGAGAAGAAAATTTTTCCGTCGCTACCCGGATTCGAAACCGGGACCTTTGAATGAGAGGCAAACACCTTAACCCGTAGGCCGCAGTCTAACTAAATCAGTTCCCTTTGATTTAGTTGTGCCTGTCACTTAGGCAGAAATCGTTTTGTTACCTTCACTTCAAGATTATTGAAGAAGATCAAGTTATATTTTTGCTCTTATTCTACGTCTATTCAAACTGATTTCCTTAGCGCTCATATGGCCTTACGTCGTTGCAATCGCCGTAAAACCTGTACTAAAACTAAAACTAAAACTGATTTACGCTGACAAGCAACACTTAAGTACTTAGACTAGATGACCCGGTCACAGGCTCCCGAACAGTTAAGATAGATCAGAGATAAAATATTACTTTGTTGTCCCTGTGGGCCAATTTTTTTTCTGGAGCTAGAGGAAAGGTATAATGAATGCACATCATTATGAAGACGCAAGGAGTCCTTTTAAAAGAGAATAGTTTAACGCTAACATCGACACAATTTAGGTACATAGGAGACAGGCTGTTTCAACTCTGCCTGTCAAGACACTGAAGGCATGAGTTCGATTCAGAAGTGGGGAAGCTTTTTTTATTTTTTAAAAATTTTCTTATTTTGTGGTTTTTTTTTCATAAATCATCGTTGTGTTGCTCAGATGTCGTACATTATGTCATGATATCTTACTCAGCCGTGATTTGTAGCGTCGAATAAACCTACCTTCTAAGACTTCTAAATTGTTTCGATGGGGAGCCTGATAATTACCTAGAACAATTTGACTACTTTCGTAGAACCCGTTGACAAAACCATTGCAGAAAATACTGTAAAGAGGGATCACACAGTCAGATCTACTCACGACAAACAGTTGCTTCGGTTACTGGCATAGACGGCGCAGCGTAAAGTCCACATAGCAATTTCAAACATACGTGGTACAAATACAGCAGAACCTGCCCTAACGACCACCTGTCCAAGACACCCACCTGTATAAAAGACCACTTCCCATTTCCACCTAGATAGCCATCAGTAGAAACTTTCTAATTTCTTCTTTTTTTTTTTTTGTTTCTACGATATAATAATTGTACTGTCCAAGATGAGCCCCTGTCTACAACAACCTCTCTTCTCCTCAGCAATGGGTAGTCGTTTTGGAAAGGTTCAACTGTAAATGCTACTAGCCTACTAAAAGTAATCAAAAATAATCATAAAACACAAAGGAATGTACACAATGAACAAAAATGCAGAAATTAATGGGTTTAACTGAGATTGATTTAAACTCTTAGGCAGTACAGAATATGGGTGAAGATGAATATAAACTTGGAAATAAAAAAAAGAAGAAAACAAGAGGACATTTCCTGAAATCTAAAAAAAAATCCAGGAAAAACACCAACAGCAATAACAATAACAGCAATGGTCGTTTCATGGATTGGGGACCATACAAACAATCTAACAAATAACATATATTTTAAAACAATATGATGCAGAGGGAACAGAGGCAAAGAAACATGAAAATTACCCCCTCCCCCACACACACACAAACACACACTTTTTCACCTTCCCATCCAGCAAAAAATTACATCTCCTCCCACAAAAACAACCCAACCAACCAAACAAAAAAAATAAAAAAGAACTTACAAATGGAGGGAGGGAGGAACACCCCCCCCCACACACCCTATTCCCCCTTCTCCTTTCATTCCCATCTATGCCATTCCATGCCATGAAACGCCCACCCTCTGTCATGGGTGAAGAATATAAACAAAATATGTTCCACGTCAAACACAGACATGTAAAGGAAGAACCCTCCAATATCCACCCTCCCTTTTGCCACACTTTCTCTACTGTCAGCATAAAGCA